>NW_028295300.1:0-284000 GCF_964341445.2 Mesoplodon mirus
GGAATCTAATTCTGGTATTGATACTCTTTACTGATTGTCTCGCCTCGTAGCTGATTTCTTCATTATTGTGTAAATTTAGATCATGAGCTCATGTTTAGCTAAACAGCTGACCTTGTAAGACGCTTAGGTGTGAACGCTCGTAAGCTTCAGCAGAAAGTCGGCAAAGATTTATTTGTGTCCCTCCAATGAGTTGCCCACGAGGACACCGTTTTCTACAAGTGTTGGTCCAATACTCCCTCTAGAGGCAGGGGACTCCGACAGGGCTGATTGGCGGCCCCCGATCTGGGTCAGGGGCAGTGGGCAGCCTGTGGCCCGGGCAGGAGCCTCTTTGCATGTGTCCCTGGGACACATCTGCCTGCGAACTTCGGTCACCTGGCAGGAAGCTACGATGCCCAGACCTATGGTTAGCTGTGCAGCGAGGTGTACTGTGAGGGCAGGTTCCACACACACTTCAAGTAAGAGGTCGGCCTGAGTGGAAAGGTGAGAGATTGGGCAGCTGTGCAGACAAAGAAGGCGCCCTTTGGCATGGGCCTAAATGCTTGTGACACCCCACTGGACATGCCGTGCTCTGAGGGCCCTGCCCTGGACCCCTGCTCCCCTGCCCTTTGTTCAGTCACAGCAGAGATGGCCACACCCACTCCTTCAGTGAGGCCAGAGTTCCAACCACCCTCAGCCCCGCCCCCTCTCCGCAGGTTACCATGGACTACAGAGGCTGCATGCTGAGGCCAGGGCGTTCGGAGAATGCCAAGGGCAGACATGATGACCTTAAATGATTTCCTCTTGTGTCAGGTTTGGTAAACTTTAGGAGCTAGGAAATGGTCCACTTTACAGAAATGTTCAAATTTACTGGCATTTCATATATTCTCTGCTATAACATTGTCCTGATTCTTTCTGTATATTCTTTACTTATGTTTTTGTTTTCCTTAATCAAAGTGTGTCTTTTCAATCTTTTCAAAGAAGATTCTTTGGACTTACTACATCACCTCAATTTTATACGTTTTCTGTTGTATTAAGTTCTGCTCATATCTTTATTTATCTTTTTTCTATGTTCTCAGGGTTTATTGTTTTGATCTTCTGATGTCAATTAAAACACTTGGTTATTCATTTTAATAAATATTTTACTTATAAAGATTTGAACTTTTGAACATTCCAGCTTATTTGTAAGTTTCTAAGGGTCAGGTCCTTTCCATTGTTGCTGGCCTAAGGTTTAGTTCACCATATAGCAATGTATATTTTGACCTATTTTCCCCTCGACTTTCTGTGATTCCCTACATCTCACCTTTCTTTGCAGACAAGCCATTTGAAATACCCTTAACTTATTACACAGCCAATAAGTCATTGAAATAATGTGTATTTTTAGAGAAATCTTCTTATATAATTAGGCAGAAAATCTCACCTGCCATAGTTTTCAAAACAGCATAATTTCACTCTTCTCAATGCTTAATCTGTTGTATTACACAACCTTTGAGTATTTAGCTTTATCAATGACATGTCCTTTAAAAATGTTTTAGAGATCCTACCAGTCTTTGAAAACATCCTTGTTCCTTGTTTCAGTTCCAGTTTTATGTATATATTCTGCCTTGCACCTGATTATTCCAACAATTGATGGATGGCCTTGGGAATCTAATTCTGGTATTGATAGTCTTTACTGATTGTCTCCCCTCGTAGCTGATTTTTTCATTATTGTGTAAATTTAGATCATGAGCTCATGTTTAGCTAAACAGCTGACCTTGTAAGACGCTTAGGTGTGAACGCTCGTAAGCTTCCGCAGAAAGACAGCAAAGATTTATTTCTGTCCCTCCAATGAGTTGCCCACGAGGACACCGTTTTCTACAAGTGTTGGTCCAATACTCGCTCTAGAGGAAGGGGACTCCGACAGGGCTGATTGGCGGCCCCCGATGTGGGGCAGGGGCAGTGGGCAGCCTGTGGCCCGGGCAGGAGCCTCTTTGCACGTGTCCCTGGGACACATCTGCCTGCGAACTTCGGTCACCTGGCAGGAAGCTACGATGCCCATACCTATGGTTAGCTGTGCAGCGAGGTGAACTGTGAGGACAGGTTCCACACACACTTCAAGTAAGAGGTCGGCCTGAGTGGAAAGGTGAGAGTTTGGGCAGCTGTGCAGACAAAAAGGCGCCCTTTGGCCTGGGCCTAAATGCTTGTGACACCCCACTGTACCTGCTGTGCTCTGACGGCCATGCCCTGGGACCCCTGCTCCCCTGCCCTTTGTTCAGTCACAGCAGAGATGGCCACAACCACTCGTTCAGTGAGGGCAGAGTTCCAACCACCCTCAGCCCCGCCCCCTCTCCGCAGGTTACCATGGACTACAGAGGCTGCATCCTGAGGCCAGGGCGTTCCGAGAATGCCAAGGGCAGACATGATGACCTTAAATGATTTCCTCTTGTGTCAGGTTTGGCAAACTTTAGGAGCTAGGAGATGGTCCACTTTACAGAAATGTTCAAATTTACTGGCATTTCATATATTCTCTGCTATAACATTGTCCTGATTCTTTCTGTATATTCTTTACTTATGTTTTTGTTTTCCTTAATCAAAGTGTGTCTTTTCAATCTTTTCAAAGAAGATTCTTTGGACTTACTAAATCACCTCAATTTTATACGTTTTCTGTTGTATTAAGTTCTGCTCATATCTTTATTTATCTTTTTTCTATGTTCTCAGGGTTTATTGTTTTGATCTTCTGATGTCAATTAAAACACTTGGTTATTCATTTTAATAAATATTTTACTTATAAAGATTTGAACTTTTGAAGATTCCAGCTTACTTGTAAGTTTCTAAGGGTCAGGTCCTCTCCATTGTTGCTGGCCTAAGGTTTAGTTCACCATATAGCAATGTATATATTGACCTATTTTCCCCTCGACTTTCTGTGATTCCCTACATCTCACCTTTCTTTGCAGACAAGCCATTTGAAATACCCTTAAGTTAGTTCACAGCAAATAAGTCATTGAAATAATGTGTATTTTTAGAGAAATCTTCTTATATAATTAGGCAGAAAATCTCACCTGCCATAGTTTTCAAAACAGCATAATTTCACTCTTCTCAATGCTTAATCTGTGGTATTACACAACCTTTGAGTATTTAGCTTTATCAATGACATGTAGAGATCCTACCAGTCTTTGAAAACATCCTTGTTCCTTGTTTCAGGTCCAGTTTTATGTATATATTCTGCCTTGCACCTGATTATTCCAACAATTGATCTATGGCCTTGGGAATCTAATTCTGGTATTGATAGTCTTTACTGATGGTCTCCCCCTTCGTAGATGATTTCTTCATTATTGTGTAAATTTAGATCATGAGCTCATGTTTAGCTAAACAGCTGACCTTGTAAGACGCTTAGGTGTGAACGCTCGTAAGCTTCAGCAGAAAGTCGGCAAAGATTTATTTGTGTCCCTCCAATGAGTTGCCCACGAGGACATCGTTTTCTACAAGTGTTGGTCCAATACTCCCTCTAGAGGCAGGGGATTCCGACAGGGCTGATTGGTGGCCCCCGATCTGGGGCAGGGGCAGTGGGCAGCCTGTGGCCCGGGCAGGAGCCTCTTTGCATGTGTCCCTGGGACACATCTGCCTGAGAACTTCGGTCACCTGGCAGGAAGCTACGATGCCCAGACCTATGGTTAGCTGTGCAGTGAGGTGTACTGTGAGGACAGGTTCCACACACACTTCAAGTAAGAGGTCGGCCTGAGTGGAAAGGTGAGAGTTTGGGCAGCTGTGCAGACAAAGAAGGCGCCCTTTGGCCTGGGCCTAAATGCTTGTGACACCCCACTGGAACTGCCGTGCTCTGAGGGCCCTGCCCTGGGCCCCCTGCTCCCCTGCCCTTTGTTCAGTCACAGCAGAGATGGCCACACACACTCCTTCAGTGAGGGCAGAGTTCCAACCACCCTCAGCCCCGCCCCCTCTCCACAGGTTACCATGGACTACAGAGGCTGCATCCTGAGGCCAGGGCGTTCCGAGAATGCCAAGGGCAGACATGATGACCTTAAATGATTTCCTCTTGTGTCAGGTTTGGTAAACTTTAGGAGCTAGGAAATGGTCCACTTTACAGAAATGTTCAAATTTACTGGCATTTCATATATTCTCTGCTATAACATTGTCCTGATTCTTTCTGTATATTCTTTACTTATGTTTTTGTTTTCCTTAATCAAAGTGTGTCTTTTCAATCTTTTCAAAGAAGATTCTTTGGACTTACTAAATCACCTCAATTTTATACGTTTTCTGTTGTATTAAGTTCTGCTCATATCTTTATTTATCTTTTTTCTATGTTCTCAGGGTTTATTGTTTTGATCTTCTGATGTCAATTAAAACACTTGGTTATTCATTTTAATAAATATTTTACTTATAAAGATTTGAACTTTTGAAGATTCCAGCTTACTTGTAAGCTTCTAAGAGTCAGGTCCTCTATATTGTTGCTGGCCTAAGGTTTAGTTCACCATATAGCAATGTATATATTGACCTATTTTCCCCTCGACTTTCCGTGATTCCCTACATCTCACCTTTCTTTGCAGACAAGCCATTTGAAACACCCTTAACTTATTTCACAGCCAATAAGTCATTGATATAATGTGTATTTTTAGAGAAATCTTCTTATATAATTAGGCAGAAAATCTCACCTGCCATATTTTCAAAACAGCATAATTTCACTCTTCTCAATGCTTAATCTGTTGTATTACACAACCTTTGAGTATTTAGCTTTATCAATGACATGTCCTTTAAAAATGTTTTAGAGATCCTACCAGTCTTTGAAAACATCCTTGTTCCTTGTTTCAGTTCCAGTTTTATGTATATATTCTGCCTTGCACCTGATTATTCCAACAATTGATGGATGGCCTTGGGAATCTAATTCTGGTATTGATAGTCTTTACTGATTGTCTCCACTCGTAGCTGATTTTTTCATTATTGTGTAAATTTAGATCATGAGCTCATGTTTAGCTAAACAGCTGACCTTGTAAGACGCTTAGGTGTGAACGCTCGTAAGCTTCCGCAGAAAGACGGCAAAGATTTATTTGTGTCCCTCCAATGAGTTGCCCACGAGGACACCGTTTTCTACAAGTGTTGGTCCAATACTCCCTCTAGAGGAAGGGGACTCCGACAGGGCTTATTGGCGGCCCCCGATCTGGGGCAGGGGCAGTGGGCAGCCTGTGGCCCGGGCAGGAGCCTCTTTGCACGTGTCCCTGGGACACATCTGCCTGCGAACTTCGGTCAGCTGGCAGGAAGCTACGATGCCCAGACCTATGGTTAGCTGTGCAGCGAGATGTACTGTGAGGACAGGTTCCACACACACTTCAAGTAAGAGGTCGGCCTGAGTGGAAAGGTGAGAGTTTGGGCAGCTGTGCAGACAAAGAAGGCGCCCTTTGGCCTGGGCCTAAATGCTTGTGACAGCCCACTGGACCTGCCGTGCTCTGAGGGCCCTGCCCTGGGCCCCCTGCTCCCCTGCCCTTTGTTCAGTCACAGCAGAGATGGCCACACCCACTCCTTCAGTGAGGGCAGAGTTCCAACCACCCTCAGCCCCGCCCCCTCTCCGCAGGTTACCAAGGACTACAGAGGCTGCATCCTGAGGCCAGGGCGTTCCGAGAATGCCAAGGGCAGACATGATGACCTTAAATGATTTCCTCTTTTGTCAGGTTTGGTAAACTTTAGGAGCTAGGAAATGGTCCACTTTACAGAAATGTTCAAATTTACTGGCATTTCATATATTCTCTGTTATAACATTGTCCTGATTCTTTCTGTATATACTTTATTTATGTTTTTGTTTTCCTTAATCAAAGTGTGTCTTTTCAATCTTTTCCAAGAAGATTCTTTGGACTTACTAAATCACCTCAATTTTATACGTTTTCTGTTGTATTAAGTTCTGCTCATATCTTTATTTATCTTTTTTCTATGTTCTCAGGGTTTATTGTTTTGATCTTCTGATGTCAATTAAAACACTTGGTTATTCATTTTAATAAATATTTTACTTATAAAGATTTGAACTTTTGAAGATTCCAGCTTACTTGTAAGTTTCTAAGGGTCAGGTCCTCTCCATTGTTGCTGGCCTAAGGTTTAGTTCACCATATAGCAATGTATATATTGACCTATTTTCCCCTCGACTTTCTGTGATTCCCTACATCTCACCTTTCTTTGCAGACAGGCCATTTGAAATACCCTTAACTTATTTCACAGCCAATAAGTCATTGAAATAATGTGTATTTTTAGAGAAATCTTCTTATATAATTAGGCAGAAAATCTCACCTGCCATAGTTTTCAAAACAGCATAATTTCACTCTTCTCAATGCTTAATCTGTTGTATTACACAACCTTTGAGTATTTAGCTTTATCAATGACATGTCCTTTAAAAATGTTTTAGAGATCCTACCAGTCTTTGAAAACATCCTTGTTCCTTGTTTCAGTTCCAGTTTTATGTATATATTCTGCCTTGCACCTGATTATTCCAACAATTGATGGATGGCCTTGGGAATCTAATTCTGGTATTGATACTCTTTACTGATTGTCTCCCCTCGTAGCTGATTTCTTCATTATTGTGTAAATTTAGATCATGAGCTCATGTTTAGCTAAACAGCTGACCTTGTAAGACGCTTACGTGTGAATGCTCGTAAGCTTCAGGAGAAAGTCGGCAAAATTTATTTGTGTCCCTCCAATGAGTTTCCCACGAGGACACCGTTTTCTACAAGTGTTGGTCCAATACTCCCTCTAGAGGAAGGGGACTCCGACAGGGCTGATTGGCGGCCCCCGATCTGGGGCAGGGGCAGTGGGCAGCCTGTGGCACGGGCTGGAGCCTCTTTGCATGTGTCCCTGGGACACATCTGCCTGCGAACTTCGGTCACCTGGCAGGAAGCTACGATGCCCAGACCTATGGTTAGCTGTGCAGCGAGGTGTGCTGTGAGGACAGGTTCCACACACACTTCATGTAAGAGGTCGGCCTGAGTGGAAAGGTGAGAGTTTGGGCAGCTGTGCAGACAAAGAAGGCGTCCTTTGGCCTGGGACTAAATGCTTGTGACACCCCACTGGACCTGCCGTGCTCTGAGGGCCCTGCCCTGGGCACCCTGCTCCCCTGCCCTTTGTTCAGTCACAGCAGAGATGGCCACACCCACTCCTTCAGTGAGGGCAGAGTTCCAACCACCCTCAGCCCCGCCCCCTCTCCGCAGGTTACCATGGACTACAGAGGCTGCATCCTGAGGCCAGGGCGTTCCGAGAATGCCAAGGGCAGACATGATGACCTTAAATGATTTCCTCTTGTGTCAGGTTTGGTAAACTTTAGGAGCTAGGAAATGGTCCACTTTACAGAAATGTTCAAATTTACTGGCATTTCATATATTCTCTGCTATAACATTGTCCTGATTCTTTCTGTATGTTCTTTACTTATGTTTTTGTTTTCCTTAATCAAAGTGTGCCTTTTCAATCTTTTCAAAGAAGATTCTTTGGACTTACTAAATCACCTCAATTTTATACGTTTTCTGTTGTATTAAGTTCTGCTCATATCTTTATTTATCTTTTTTCTATGTTCTCAGGGTTTATTGTTTTGATCTTCTGATGTCAATTAAAGCACTTGGTTATTCATTTTAATAAATATTTTACTTATAAAGATTTGAACTTTTGAAGATTCCAGCTTACTTGTAAGTTTCTAAGGGTCAGGTCCTCTCCATTGTTGCTGGCCTAAGGTTTAGTTCACCATATAGCAATGTATATATTGACCTATTTTCCCCTCGACTTTCTGTGATTCCCTACATCTCACCTTTTTTGCAGACAAGCCATTTGAAATACCCTTAACTTAGTTCACAGCCAATAAGTCATTGAAATAATGTGTATTTTTACAGAAATCTTCTTATATAATTAGGCAGAAAATCTCACCTGCCATAGTTTTCAAAACAGCATAATTTCACTCTTCTCAATGCTTAATCTGTGGTATTACACAACCTTTGAGTATTTAGCTTTATCAATGACATGTAGAGATCCTACCCGTCTTTGAAAACATCCTTGTTCCTTGTTTCAGGTCCAGTTTTATGTATATATTCTGCCTTGCACCTGATTATTCCAACAATTGATGGATGGCCTTGGGAATCTAATTCTGGTATTGATAGTCTTTACTGATTGTCTCCCCTCGTAGCTGATTTCTTCATTATTGTGTAAATTTAGATCATGAGCTCATGTTTAGCTAAACAGCTGACCTTGTAAGACGCTTAGGTGTGAACGCTCGTAAGCTTCAGCAGAAAGTCGGCAAAGATTTATTTGTGTCCCTCCAATGAGTTGCCCACGAGGACATCGTTTTCTACAAGTGTTGGTCCAATACTCCCTCTAGAGGCAGGGGATTCCGACAGGGTTGATTGGCGGCCCCCGATCTGGGGCAGGGGCAGTGGGCAGCCTTTGGCCCGGGCAGGAGCCTCTTTGCATGTATCCCTGGGACACATCTGCCTGCGAACTTCGGTCACCTGGCAGGAAGCTACGATGCCCAGACCTATGGTTACCTGTGCAGTGAGGTGTACTGTGAGGGCAGGTTCCACACACACTTCAAGTAAGAGGTCGGCCTGAGTGGAAAGGTGAGAGTTTGGGCAGCTGTGCAGACAAAGAAGGCGCCCTTTGGCCTGGGCCTAAATGCTTGTGACACCCCACTGGACCTGCCGTGCTCTGAGGGCCCTGCCCTGGGCCCCCTGCTCCCCTGCCCTTTGTTCAGTCACAGCAGAGATGGCCACACCCACTCCTTCAGTGAGGGCAGAGTTCCAACCACCCTCAGCCCCGCCCCCTCTCCGCAGGTTACCATGGACTACAGAGGCTGCATCCTGAGGCCAGGGCGTTCCGAGAATGCCAAGGGCAGACATGATGACCTTAAATGATTTCCTCTTGTGTCAGGTTTGGTAAACTTTAGGAGCTAGGAAATGGTCCACTTTACAGAAATGTTCAAATTTACTGGCATTTCATATATTCTCTCTTATAACATTGTCCTGATTCTTTCTGTATATTCTTTACTTATGTTTTTGTTTTCCTTAATCAAAGTGTGTCTTTTCAATCTTTTCCAAGAAGATTCTTTGGACTTACTAAATCACCTGAATTTTATACGTTTTCTGGTGTATTAAGTTCTGCTCATATCTTTATTTATCTTTTTTCTATGTTCTCAGGGTTTATTGTTTTGATCTTCTGATGTCAATTAAAACACTTGGTTATTCATTTTAATAAATATTTTACTTATAAAGATTTGAACTTTTGAAGATTCCAGCTTACTTGTAAGTTTCTAAGGGTCAGGTCCTCTCCATTGTTGCTGGCCTAAGGTTTAGTTCACCATATAGCAATGTATATATTGACCTATTTTCCCCTCGACTTTCTGTGATTCCCTACATCTCACCTTTCTTTGCAGACAGGCCATTTGAAATACCCTTAACTTATTTCACAGCCAATAAGTCATTGAAATAATGTGTATTTTTAGAGAAATCTTCTTATATAATTAGGCAGAAAATCTCACCTGCCATAGTTTTCAAAACAGCATAATTTCACTCTTCTCAATGCTTAATCTGTTGTATTACACAACCTTTGAGTATTTAGTTTTATCAATGACATGTCCTTTAAAAATGTTTTAGAGATCCTACCAGTCTTTGAAAACATCCTTGTTCCTTGTTTCAGTTCCAGTTTTATGTATATATTCTGCCTTGCACCTGATTATTCCAACAATTGATGGATGGCCTTGGGAATCTAATTCTGGTATTGATACTCTTTACTGATTGTCTCCCCTCGTAGCTGATTTCTTCATTATTGTGTAAATTTAGATCATGAGCTCATGTTTAGCTAAACAGCTGACCTTGTAAGACGCTTACGTGTGAATGCTCGTAAGCTTCAGGAGAAAGTCGGCAAAATTTATTTGTGTCCCTCCAATGAGTTTCCCACGAGGACACCGTTTTCTACAAGTGTTGGTCCAATACTCCCTCTAGAGGAAGGGGACTCCGACAGGGCTGATTGGCGGCCCCCGATCTGGGGCAGGGGCAGTGGGCAGCCTGTGGCACGGGCTGGAGCCTCTTTGCATGTGTCCCTGGGACACATCTGCCTGCGAACTTCGGTCACCTGGCAGGAAGCTACGATGCCCAGACCTATGGTTAGCTGTGCAGCGAGGTGTGCTGTGAGGACAGGTTCCACACACACTTCATGTAAGAGGTCGGCCTGAGTGGAAAGGTGAGAGTTTGGGCAGCTGTGCAGACAAAGAAGGCGTCCTTTGGCCTGGGACTAAATGCTTGTGACACCCCACTGGAACTGCCGTGCTCTGAGGGCCCTGCCCTGGGCCCCCTGCTCCCCTGCCCTTTGTTCAGTCACAGCAGAGATGGCCACACCCACTCCTTCAGTGAGGGCAGAGTTCCAACCACCCTCAGCCCCGCCCCCTCTCCGCAGGTTACCATGGACTACAGAGGCTGCATCCTGAGGCCAGGGCGTTCCGAGAATGCCAAGGGCAGACATGATGACCTTAAATGATTTCCTCTTGTGTCAGGTTTGGTAAACTTTAGGAGCTAGGAAATGGTCCACTTTACAGAAATGTTCAAATTTACTGGCATTTCATATATTCTCTGCTATAACATTGTCCTGATTCTTTCTGTATGTTCTTTACTTATGTTTTTGTTTTCCTTAATCAAAGTGTGCCTTTTCAATCTTTTCAAAGAAGATTCTTTGGACTTACTAAATCACCTCAATTTTATACGTTTTCTGTTGTATTAAGTTCTGCTCATATCTTTATTTATCTTTTTTCTATGTTCTCAGGGTTTATTGTTTTGATCTTCTGATGTCAATTAAAGCACTTGGTTATTCATTTTAATAAATATTTTACTTATAAAGATTTGAACTTTTGAAGATTCCAGCTTACTTGTAAGTTTCTAAGGGTCAGGTCCTCTCCATTGTTGCTGGCCTAAGGTTTAGTTCACCATATAGCAATGTATATATTGACCTATTTTCCCCTCGACTTTCTGTGATTCCCTACATCTCACCTTTTTTGCAGACAAGCCATTTGAAATACCCTTAACTTAGTTCACAGCCAATAAGTCATTGAAATAATGTGTATTTTTACAGAAATCTTCTTATATAATTAGGCAGAAAATCTCACCTGCCATAGTTTTCAAAACAGCATAATTTCACTCTTCTCAATGCTTAATCTGTGGTATTACACAACCTTTGAGTATTTAGCTTTATCAATGACATGTAGAGATCCTACCCGTCTTTGAAAACATCCTTGTTCCTTGTTTCAGGTCCAGTTTTATGTATATATTCTGCCTTGCACCTGATTATTCCAACAATTGATGGATGGCCTTGGGAATCTAATTCTGGTATTGATAGTCTTTACTGATTGTCTCCCCTCGTAGCTGATTTCTTCATTATTGTGTAAATTTAGATCATGAGCTCATGTTTAGCTAAACAGCTGACCTTGTAAGACGCTTAGGTGTGAACGCTCGTAAGCTTCAGCAGAAAGTCGGCAAAGATTTATTTGTGTCCCTCCAATGAGTTGCCCACGAGGACATCGTTTTCTACAAGTGTTGGTCCAATACTCCCTCTAGAGGCAGGGGATTCCGACAGGGTTGATTGGCGGCCCCCGATCTGGGGCAGGGGCAGTGGGCAGCCTTTGGCCCGGGCAGGAGCCTCTTTGCATGTATCCCTGGGACACATCTGCCTGCGAACTTCGGTCACCTGGCAGGAAGCTACGATGCCCAGACCTATGGTTACCTGTGCAGTGAGGTGTACTGTGAGGGCAGGTTCCACACACACTTCAAGTAAGAGGTCGGCCTGAGTGGAAAGGTGAGAGTTTGGGCAGCTGTGCAGACAAAGAAGGCGCCCTTTGGCCTGGGCCTAAATGCTTGTGACACCCCACTGGACCTGCCGTGCTCTGAGGGCCCTGCCCTGGGCCCCCTGCTCCCCTGCCCTTTGTTCAGTCACAGCAGAGATGGCCACACCCACTCCTTCAGTGAGGGCAGAGTTCCAACCACCCTCAGCCCCGCCCCCTCTCCGCAGGTTACCATGGACTACAGAGGCTGCATCCTGAGGCCAGGGCGTTCCGAGAATGCCAAGGGCAGACATGATGACCTTAAATGATTTCCTCTTGTGTCAGGTTTGGTAAACTTTAGGAGCTAGGAAATGGTCCACTTTACAGAAATGTTCAAATTTACTGGCATTTCATATATTCTCTCTTATAACATTGTCCTGATTCTTTCTGTATATTCTTTACTTATGTTTTTGTTTTCCTTAATCAAAGTGTGTCTTTTCAATCTTTTCCAAGAAGATTCTTTGGACTTACTAAATCACCTCAATTTTATACGTTTTCTGGTGTATTAAGTTCTGCTCATATCTTTATTTATCTTTTTTCTATGTTCTCAGGGTTTATTGTTTTGATCTTCTGATGTCAATTAAAACACTTGGTTATTCATTTTAATAAATATTTTACTTATAAAGATTTGAACTTTTGAAGATTCCAGCTTACTTGTAAGTTTCTAAGGGTCAGGTCCTCTCCATTGTTGCTGGCCTAAGGTTTAGTTCACCATATAGCAATGTATATATTGACCTATTTTCCCCTCGACTTTCTGTGATTCCCTACATCTCACCTTTCTTTGCAGACAGGCCATTTGAAATACCCTTAACTTATTTCACAGCCAATAAGTCATTGAAATAATGTGTATTTTTAGAGAAATCTTCTTATATAATTAGGCAGAAAATCTCACCTGCCATAGTTTTCAAAACAGCATAATTTCACTCTTCTCAATGCTTAATCTGTTGTATTACACAACCTTTGAGTATTTAGTTTTATCAATGACATGTCCTTTAAAAATGTTTTAGAGATCCTACCAGTCTTTGAAAACATCCTTGTTCCTTGTTTCAGTTCCAGTTTTATGTATATATTCTGCCTTGCACCTGATTATTCCAACAATTGATGGATGGCCTTGGGAATCTAATTCTGGTATTGATACTCTTTACTGATTGTCTCCCCTCGTAGCTGATTTCTTCATTATTGTGTAAATTTAGATCATGAGCTCATGTTTAGCTAAACAGCTGACCTTGTAAGACGCTTACGTGTGAATGCTCGTAAGCTTCAGGAGAAAGTCGGCAAAATTTATTTGTGTCCCTCCAATGAGTTTCCCACGAGGACACCGTTTTCTACAAGTGTTGGTCCAATACTCCCTCTAGAGGAAGGGGACTCCGACAGGGCTGATTGGCGGCCCCCGATCGGGGCAGGGGCAGTGGGCAGCCTGTGGCACGGGCTGGAGCCTCTTTGCATGTGTCCCTGGGACACATCTGCCTGCGAACTTCGGTCACCTGGCAGGAAGCTACGATGCCCAGACCTATGGTTAGCTGTGCAGCGAGGTGTGCTGTGAGGACAGGTTCCACACACACTTCATGTAAGAGGTCGGCCTGAGTGGAAAGGTGAGAGTTTGGGCAGCTGTGCAGACAAAGAAGGCGTCCTTTGGCCTGGGACTAAATGCTTGTGACACCCCACTGGAACTGCCGTGCTCTGAGGGCCCTGCCCTGGGCCCCCTGCTCCCCTGCCCTTTGTTCAGTCACAGCAGAGATGGCCACACCCACTCCTTCAGTGAGGGCAGAGTTCCAACCACCCTCAGCCCCGCCCCCTCTCCGCAGGTTACCATGGACTACAGAGGCTGCATCCTGAGGCCAGGGCGTTCCGAGAATGCCAAGGGCAGACATGATGACCTTAAATGATTTCCTCTTGTGTCAGGTTTGGTAAACTTTAGGAGCTAGGAAATGGTCCACTTTACAGAAATGTTCAAATTTACTGGCATTTCATATATTCTCTGCTATAACATTGTCCTGATTCTTTCTGTATGTTCTTTACTTATGTTTTTGTTTTCCTTAATCAAAGTGTGCCTTTTCAATCTTTTCAAAGAAGATTCTTTGGACTTACTAAATCACCTCAATTTTATACGTTTTCTGTTGTATTAAGTTCTGCTCATATCTTTATTTATCTTTTTTCTATGTTCTCAGGGTTTATTGTTTTGATCTTCTGATGTCAATTAAAGCACTTGGTTATTCATTTTAATAAATATTTTACTTATAAAGATTTGAACTTTTGAAGATTCCAGCTTACTTGTAAGTTTCTAAGGGTCAGGTCCTCTCCATTGTTGCTGGCCTAAGGTTTAGTTCACCATATAGCAATGTATATATTGACCTATTTTCCCCTCGACTTTCTGTGATTCCCTACATCTCACCTTTTTTGCAGACAAGCCATTTGAAATACCCTTAACTTAGTTCACAGCCAATAAGTCATTGAAATAATGTGTATTTTTACAGAAATCTTCTTATATAATTAGGCAGAAAATCTCACCTGCCATAGTTTTCAAAACAGCATAATTTCACTCTTCTCAATGCTTAATCTGTGGTATTACACAACCTTTGAGTATTTAGCTTTATCAATGACATGTAGAGATCCTACCCGTCTTTGAAAACATCCTTGTTCCTTGTTTCAGGTCCAGTTTTATGTATATATTCTGCCTTGCACCTGATTATTCCAACAATTGATGGATGGCCTTGGGAATCTAATTCTGGTATTGATAGTCTTTACTGATTGTCTCCCCTCGTAGCTGATTTCTTCATTATTGTGTAAATTTAGATCATGAGCTCATGTTTAGCTAAACAGCTGACCTTGTAAGACGCTTAGGTGTGAACGCTCGTAAGCTTCAGCAGAAAGTCGGCAAAGATTTATTTGTGTCCCTCAAATGAGTTGCCCACGAGGACATCGTTTTCTACAAGTGTTGGTCCAATACTCCCTCTAGAGGCAGGGGATTCCGACAGGGTTGATTGGCGGCCCCCGATCTGGGGCAGGGGCAGTGGGCAGCCTTTGGCCCGGGCAGGAGCCTCTTTGCATGTATCCCTGGGACACATCTGCCTGCGAATTTCGGTCACCTGGCAGGAAGCTACGATGCCCAGACCTATGGTTACCTGTGCAGTGAGGTGTACTGTGAGGGCAGGTTCCACACACACTTCA
Source organism: Mesoplodon mirus (assembly GCF_964341445.2). Taxonomy (NCBI): domain Eukaryota; kingdom Metazoa; phylum Chordata; class Mammalia; order Artiodactyla; family Ziphiidae; genus Mesoplodon; species Mesoplodon mirus. The sequence goes on from NW_028295300.1 coordinate 14,954, forward strand.
AGTAAGAGGTCGGCCTGAGTGGAAAGGTGAGAGTTTGGGCAGCTGTGCAGACAAAGAAGGCGCCCTTTGGCCTGGGCCTAAATGCTTGTGACACCCCACTGGACCTGCCGTGCTCTGAGGGCCCTGCCCTGGGCCCCCTGCTCCCCTGCCCTTTGTTCAGTCACAGCAGAGATGGCCACACCCACTCCTTCAGTGAGGGCAGAGTTCCAACCACCCTCAGCCCCGCCCCCTCTCCGCAGGTTACCATGGACTACAGAGGCTGCATCCTGAGGCCAGGGCGTTCCGAGAATGCCAAGGGCAGACATGATGACCTTAAATGATTTCCTCTTGTGTCAGGTTTGGTAAACTTTAGGAGCTAGGAAATGGTCCACTTTACAGAAATGTTCAAATTTACTGGCATTTCATATATTCTCTCTTATAACATTGTCCTGATTCTTTCTGTATATTCTTTACTTATGTTTTTGTTTTCCTTAATCAAAGTGTGTCTTTTCAATCTTTTCCAAGAAGATTCTTTGGACTTACTAAATCACCTGAATTTTATACGTTTTCTGGTGTATTAAGTTCTGCTCATATCTTTATTTATCTTTTTTCTATGTTCTCAGGGTTTATTGTTTTGATCTTCTGATGTCAATTAAAACACTTGGTTATTCATTTTAATAAATATTTTACTTATAAAGATTTGAACTTTTGAAGATTCCAGCTTACTTGTAAGTTTCTAAGGGTCAGGTCCTCTCCATTGTTGCTGGCCTAAGGTTTAGTTCACCATATAGCAATGTATATATTGACCTATTTTCCCCTCGACTTTCTGTGATTCCCTACATCTCACCTTTCTTTGCAGACAGGCCATTTGAAATACCCTTAACTTATTTCACAGCCAATAAGTCATTGAAATAATGTGTATTTTTAGAGAAATCTTCTTATATAATTAGGCAGAAAATCTCACCTGCCATAGTTTTCAAAACAGCATAATTTCACTCTTCTCAATGCTTAATCTGTTGTATTACACAACCTTTGAGTATTTAGCTTTATCAATGACATGTCCTTTAAAAATGTTTTAGAGATCCTACCAGTCTTTGAAAACATCCTTGTTCCTTGTTTCAGTTCCAGTTTTATGTATATATTCTGCCTTGCACCTGATTATTCCAACAATTGATGGATGGCCTTGGGAATCTAATTCTGGTATTGATAGTCTTTACTGATTGTCTCCCCTCGTAGCTGATTTCTTCATTATTGTGTAAATTTAGATCATGAGCTCATGTTTAGCTAAACAGCTGACCTTGTAAGACGCTTAGGTGTGAACGCTCGTAAGCTTCCGCAGAAAGACAGCAAAGATTTATTTCTGTCCCTCCAATGAGTTGCCCACGAGGACACCGTTTTCTACAAGTGTTGGTCCAATACTCGCTCTAGAGGAAGGGGACTCCGACAGGGCTGATTGGCGGCCCCCGATGTGGGGCAGGGGCAGTGGGCAGCCTGTGGCCCGGGCAGGAGCCTCTTTGCACGTGTCCCTGGGACACATCTGCCTGCGAACTTCGGTCACCTGGCAGGAAGCTACGATGCCCAGACCTATGGTTAGCTGTGCAGCGAGGTGAACTGTGAGGACAGGTTCCACACACACTTCAAGTAAGAGGTCGGCCTGAGTGGAAAGGTGAGAGTTTGGGCAGCTGTGCAGACAAAGAAGGCGCCCTTTGGCCTGGGCCTAAATGCTTGTGACACCCCACTGTACCTGCTGTGCTCTGACGGCCATGCCCTGGGACCCCTGCTCCCCTGCCCTTTGTTCAGTCACAGCAGAGATGGCCACAACCACTCGTTCAGTGAGGGCAGAGTTCCAACCACCCTCAGCCCCGCCCCCTCTCCGCAGGTTACCATGGACTACAGAGGCTGCATCCTGAGGCCAGGGCGTTCCGAGAATGCCAAGGGCAGACATGATGACCTTAAATGATTTCCTCTTGTGTCAGGTTTGGCAAACTTTAGGAGCTAGGAGATGGTCCACTTTACAGAAATGTTCAAATTTACTGGCATTTCATATATTCTCTGCTATAACATTGTCCTGATTCTTTCTGTATATTCTTTACTTATGTTTTTGTTTTCCTTAATCAAAGTGTGTCTTTTCAATCTTTTCAAAGAAGATTCTTTGGACTTACTAAATCACCTCAATTTTATACGTTTTCTGTTGTATTAAGTTCTGCTCATATCTTTATTTATCTTTTTTCTATGTTCTCAGGGTTTATTGTTTTGATCTTCTGATGTAAATTAAAACACTTGGTTATTCATTTTAATAAATATTTTACTAATAAAGATTTGAACTTTTGAAGATTCCAGCTTACTTGTAAGCTTCTAAGAGTCAGGTCCTCTATATTGTTGCTGGCCTAAGGTTTAGTTCACCATATAGCAATGTATATATTGACCTATTTTCCCCTCGACTTTCTGTGATTCCCTACATCTCACCTTTCTTTGCAGACAAGCCATTTGAAACACCCTTAACTTATTTCACAGCCAATAAGTCATTGAAATAATGTGTATTTTTAGAGAAATCTTCTTATTTAATTAGGCAGAAAATCTCACCTGCCATAGTTTTCAAAACAGCATAATTTCACTCTTCTCAATGCTTAATCTGTTGTATTACACAACCTTTGAGTATTTAGCTTTATCAATGACATGTCCTTTAAAAATGTTTTAGAGATCCTACCAGTCTTTGAAAACATCCTTGTTCCTTGTTTCAGTTCCAGTTTTATGTATATATTCTGCCTTGCACCTGATTATTCCAACAATTGATGGATGGCCTTGGGAATCTAATTCTGGTATTGATACTCTTTACTGATTGTCTCCCCTCGTAGCTGATTTCTTCATTATTGTGTAAATTTAGATCATGAGCTCATGTTTAGCTAAACAGCTGACCTTGCAAGATGCTTACGTGTGAACGCTCGTAAGCTTCAGGAGAAAGTCGGCAAAATTTATTTGTGTCCCTCCAATGAGTTGCCCACGAGGACACCGTTTTCTACAAGTGTTGGTCCAATACTCCCTCTAGAGGAAGGGGACTCCGACAGGGCTGATTGGCGGCCCCCGATCTGGGGCAGGGGCAGTGGGCAGCCTGTGGCCCGGGCAGGAGCCTCTTTGCATGTGTCCCTGGGACACATCTGCCTGCGAACTTCGGTCACCTGGCAGGAAGCTATGATGCCCAGACCTATGGTTAGCTGTGCAGCGAGGTGTACTGTGAGGACAGGTTCCAAACACACTTCAAGTAAGAGGTCGGCCTGAGTGGAAAGGTGAGAGTTTGGGCAGCTGTGCAGACAAAGAAGGCGTCCTTTGGCCTGTGACTAAATGCTTGTGACACCCCACTGGACCTGCCGTGCTCTGAGGGCCCTGCCCTGGGCCCCCTGCTCCCCTGCCCTTTGTTCAGTCACAGCAGAGATGGCCACACCCACTCCTTCAGTGAGGGCAGAGTTCCAACCACCCTCAGCCCCGCCCCCTCTCCACAGGTTACCATGGACTACAGAGGCTGCATCCTGAGGCCAGGGCATTCCGAGAATGCCAAGGGCAGACATGATGACCTTAAATGATTTCCTCTTGTGTCAGGTTTGGTAAACTTTAGGAGCTAGGAAATGGTCCACTTGACAGAAATGTTCAAATTTACTGGCATTTCATATATTCTCTGCTATAACATTGTCCTGATTCTTTCTGTATATTCTTTACTTATGTTTTTGTTTTCCTTAATCAAAGTGTGTCTTTTCAATCTTTTCAAAGAAGATTCTTTGGACTTACTAAATCACCTCAATTTTATACATTTTCTGTTGTATTAAGTTCTGCTCATATCTTTATTTATCTTTTTTCTATGTTCTCAGGGTTTATTGTTTTGATCTTCTGATGTCAATTAAAACACTTGGTTATTCATTTTAATAAATATTTTACTTATAAAGATTTGAACTTTTGAAGATTCCAGCTTACTTGTAAGTTTCTAAGGGTCAGGTCCTCTCCATTGTTGCTGGCCTAAGGTTTAGTTCACCATATAGCAATGTATATATTGACCTATTTTCCCCTCGACTTTCTGTGATTCCCTACATCTCACCTTTCTTTGCAGACAAGCCATTTGAAATACCCTTAAGTTAGTTCACAGCAAATAAGTCATTGAAATAATGTGTATTTTTAGAGAAATCTTCTTATATAATTAGGCAGAAAATCTCACCTGCCATAGTTTTCAAAACAGCATAATTTCACTCTTCTCAATGCTTAATCTGTGGTATTACACAACCTTTGAGTATTTAGCTTTATCAATGACATGTAGAGATCCTACCAGTCTTTGAAAACATCCTTGTTCCTTGTTTCAGGTCCAGTTTTATGTATATATTCTGCCTTGCACCTGATTATTCCAACAATTGATCTATGGCCTTGGGAATCTAATTCTGGTATTGATAGTCTTTACTGATGGTCTCCCCCTTCGTAGATGATTTCTTCATTATTGTGTAAATTTAGATCATGAGCTCATGTTTAGCTAAACAGCTGACCTTGTAAGACGCTTAGGTGTGAACGCTCGTAAGCTTCAGCAGAAAGTCGGCAAAGATTTATTTGTGTCCCTCCAATGAGTTGCCCACGAGGACATCGTTTTCTACAAGTGTTGGTCCAATACTCCCTCTAGAGGCAGGGGATTCCGACAGGGCTGATTGGCGGCCCCCGATCTGGGGCAGGGGCAGTGGGCAGCCTGTGGCCCGGGCAGGAGCCTCTTTGCATGTGTCCCTGGGACACATCTGCCTGCGAACTTCGGTCACCTGGCAGGAAGCTACGATGCCCAGACCTATGGTTAGCTGTGCAGTGAGGTGTACTGTGAGGACAGGTTCCACACACACTTCAAGTAAGAGGTCGGCCTGAGTGGAAAGGTGAGAGTTTGGGCAGCTGTGCAGACAAAGAAGGCGCCCTTTGGCCTGGGCCTAAATGCTTGTGACACCCCACTGGACCTGCCGTGCTCTGAGGGCCCTGCCCTGGGCCCCCTGCTCCCCTGCCCTTTGTTCAGTCACAGCAGAGATGGCCACACACACTCCTTCAGTGAGGGCAGAGTTCCAACCACCCTCAGCCCCGCCCCCTCTCCACAGGTTACCATGGACTACAGAGGCTGCATCCTGAGGCCAGGGCGTTCCGAGAATGCCAAGGGCAGACATGATGACCTTAAATGATTTCCTCTTGTGTCAGGTTTGGTAAACTTTAGGAGCTAGGAAATGGTCCACTTTACAGAAATGTTCAAATTTACTGGCATTTCATATATTCTCTGCTATAACATTGTCCTGATTCTTTCTGTATATTCTTTACTTATGTTTTTGTTTTCCTTAATCAAAGTGTGTCTTTTCAATCTTTTCAAAGAAGATTCTTTGGACTTACTAAATCACCTCAATTTTATACGTTTTCTGTTGTATTAAGTTCTGCTCATATCTTTATTTATCTTTTTTCTATGTTCTCAGGGTTTATTGTTTTGATCTTCTGATGTCAATTAAAACACTTGGTTATTCATTTTAATAAATATTTTACTTATAAAGATTTGAACTTTTGAAGATTCCAGCTTACTTGTAAGCTTCTAAGAGTCAGGTCCTCTATATTGTTGCTGGCCTAAGGTTTAGTTCACCATATAGCAATGTATATATTGACCTATTTTCCCCTCGACTTTCTGTGATTCCCTACATCTCACCTTTCTTTGCAGACAAGCCATTTGAAACACCCTTAACTTATTTCACAGCCAATAAGTCATTGATATAATGTGTATTTTTAGAGAAATCTTCTTATATAATTAGGCAGAAAATCTCACCTGCCATATTTTCAAAACAGCATAATTTCACTCTTCTCAATGCTTAATCTGTTGTATTACACAACCTTTGAGTATTTAGCTTTATCAATGACATGTCCTTTAAAAATGTTTTAGAGATCCTACCAGTCTTTGAAAACATCCTTGTTCCTTGTTTCAGTTCCAGTTTTATGTATATATTCTGCCTTGCACCTGATTATTCCAACAATTGATGGATGGCCTTGGGAATCTAATTCTGGTATTGATAGTCTTTACTGATTGTCTCCCCTCGTAGCTGATTTCTTCATTATTGTGTAAATTTAGATCATGAGCTCATGTTTAGCTAAACAGCTGACCTTGTAAGACGCTTAGGTGTGAACGCTCGTAAGCTTCCGCAGAAAGACGGCAAAGATTTATTTGTGTCCCTCCAATGAGTTGCCCACGAGGACACCGTTTTCTACAAGTGTTGGTCCAATACTCCCTCTAGAGGCAGGGGACTCCGACAGGGCTGATTTGCGGCCCCCGATCTGGGGCAGGGGCAGTGGGCAGCCTGTGGCCCGGGCAGGAGCCTCTTTGCACGTGTCCCTGGGACACATCTGCCTGCGAACTTCGGTCAGCTGGCAGGAAGCTACGATGCCCAGACCTATGGTTAGCTGTGCAGCGAGGTGTACTGTGAGGACAGGTTCCACACACACTTCAAGTAAGAGGTCGGCCTGAGTGGAAAGGTGAGAGTTTGGGCAGCTGTGCAGACAAAGAAGGCGCCCTTTGGCCTGGGCCTAAATGCTTGTGACAGCCCACTGGACCTGCCGTGCTCTGAGGGCCCTGCCCTGGGCCCCCTGCTCCCCTGCCCTTTGTTCAGTCACAGCAGAGATGGCCACACCCACTCCTTCAGTGAGGGCAGAGTTCCAACCACCCTCAGCCCCGCCCCCTCTCCGCAGGTTACCAAGGACTACAGAGGCTGCATCCTGAGGCCAGGGCGTTCCGAGAATGCCAAGGGCAGACATGATGACCTTAAATGATTTCCTCTTTTGTCAGGTTTGGTAAACTTTAGGAGCTAGGAAATGGTCCACTTTACAGAAATGTTCAAATTTACTGGCATTTCATATATTCTCTGTTATAACATTGTCCTGATTCTTTCTGTATATACTTTATTTATGTTTTTGTTTTCCTTAATCAAAGTGTGTCTTTTCAATCTTTTCCAAGAAGATTCTTTGGACTTACTAAATCACCTCAATTTTATACGTTTTCTGTTGTATTAAGTTCTGCTCATATCTTTATTTATCTTTTTTCTATGTTCTCAGGGTTTATTGTTTTGATCTTCTGATGTCAATTAAAACACTTGGTTATTCATTTTAATAAATATTTTACTTATAAAGATTTGAACTTTTGAAGATTCCAGCTTACTTGTAAGTTTCTAAGGGTCAGGTCCTCTCCATTGTTGCTGGCCTAAGGTTTAGTTCACCATATAGCAATGTATATATTGACCTATTTTCCCCTCGACTTTCTGTGATTCCCTACATCTCACCTTTCTTTGCAGACAGGCCATTTGAAATACCCTTAACTTATTTCACAGCCAATAAGTCATTGAAATAATGTGTATTTTTAGAGAAATCTTCTTATATAATTAGGCAGAAAATCTCACCTGCCATAGTTTTCAAAACAGCATAATTTCACTCTTCTCAATGCTTAATCTGTTGTATTACACAACCTTTGAGTATTTAGCTTTATCAATGACATGTCCTTTAAAAATGTTTTAGAGATCCTACCAGTCTTTGAAAACATCCTTGTTCCTTGTTTCAGTTCCAGTTTTATGTATATATTCTGCCTTGCACCTGATTATTCCAACAATTGATGGATGGCCTTGGGAATCTAATTCTGGTATTGATACTCTTTACTGATTGTCTCCCCTCGTAGCTGATTTCTTCATTATTGTGTAAATTTAGATCATGAGCTCATGTTTAGCTAAACAGCTGACCTTGTAAGACGCTTACGTGTGAATGCTCGTAAGCTTCAGGAGAAAGTCGGCAAAATTTATTTGTGTCCCTCCAATGAGTTTCCCACGAGGACACCGTTTTCTACAAGTGTTGGTCCAATACTCCCTCTAGAGGAAGGGGACTCCGACAGGGCTGATTGGCGGCCCCCGATCTGGGGCAGGGGCAGTGGGCAGCCTGTGGCACGGGCTGGAGCCTCTTTGCATGTGTCCCTGGGACACATCTGCCTGCGAACTTCGGTCACCTGGCAGGAAGCTACGATGCCCAGACCTATGGTTAGCTGTGCAGCGAGGTGTGCTGTGAGGACAGGTTCCACACACACTTCATGTAAGAGGTCGGCCTGAGTGGAAAGGTGAGAGTTTGGGCAGCTGTGCAGACAAAGAAGGCGTCCTTTGGCCTGGGACTAAATGCTTGTGACACCCCACTGGAACTGCCGTGCTCTGAGGGCCCTGCCCTGGGCACCCTGCTCCCCTGCCCTTTGTTCAGTCACAGCAGAGATGGCCACACCCACTCCTTCAGTGAGGGCAGAGTTCCAACCACCCTCAGCCCCGCCCCCTCTCCGCAGGTTACCATGGACTACAGAGGCTGCATCCTGAGGCCAGGGCGTTCCGAGAATGCCAAGGGCAGACATGATGACCTTAAATGATTTCCTCTTGTGTCAGGTTTGGTAAACTTTAGGAGCTAGGAAATGGTCCACTTTACAGAAATGTTCAAATTTACTGGCATTTCATATATTCTCTGCTATAACATTGTCCTGATTCTTTCTGTATGTTCTTTACTTATGTTTTTGTTTTCCTTAATCAAAGTGTGCCTTTTCAATCTTTTCAAAGAAGATTCTTTGGACTTACTAAATCACCTGAATTTTATACGTTTTCTGGTGTATTAAGTTCTGCTCATATCTTTATTTATCTTTTTTCTATGTTCTCAGGGTTTATTGTTTTGATCTTCTGATGTCAATTAAAGCACTTGGTTATTCATTTTAATAAATATTTTACTTATAAAGATTTGAACTTTTGAAGATTCCAGCTTACTTGTAAGTTTCTAAGGGTCAGGTCCTCTCCATTGTTGCTGGCCTAAGGTTTAGTTCACCATATAGCAATGTATATATTGACCTATTTTCCCCTCGACTTTCTGTGATTCCCTACATCTCACCTTTTTTGCAGACAAGCCATTTGAAATACCCTTAACTTAGTTCACAGCCAATAAGTCATTGAAATAATGTGTATTTTTACAGAAATCTTCTTATATAATTAGGCAGAAAATCTCACCTGCCATAGTTTTCAAAACAGCATAATTTCACTCTTCTCAATGCTTAATCTGTGGTATTACACAACCTTTGAGTATTTAGCTTTATCAATGACATGTAGAGATCCTACCCGTCTTTGAAAACATCCTTGTTCCTTGTTTCAGGTCCAGTTTTATGTATATATTCTGCCTTGCACCTGATTATTCCAACAATTGATGGATGGCCTTGGGAATCTAATTCTGGTATTGATAGTCTTTACTGATTGTCTCCCCTCGTAGCTGATTTCTTCATTATTGTGTAAATTTAGATCATGAGCTCATGTTTAGCTAAACAGCTGACCTTGTAAGACGCTTAGGTGTGAACGCTCGTAAGCTTCAGCAGAAAGTCGGCAAAGATTTATTTGTGTCCCTCCAATGAGTTGCCCACGAGGACATCGTTTTCTACAAGTGTTGGTCCAATACTCCCTCTAGAGGCAGGGGATTCCGACAGGGTTGATTGGCGGCCCCCGATCTGGGGCAGGGGCAGTGGGCAGCCTTTGGCCCGGGCAGGAGCCTCTTTGCATGTATCCCTGGGACACATCTGCCTGCGAACTTCGGTCACCTGGCAGGAAGCTACGATGCCCAGACCTATGGTTACCTGTGCAGTGAGGTGTACTGTGAGGGCAGGTTCCACACACACTTCAAGTAAGAGGTCGGCCTGAGTGGAAAGGTGAGAGTTTGGGCAGCTGTGCAGACAAAGAAGGCGCCCTTTGGCCTGGGCCTAAATGCTTGTGACACCCCACTGGACCTGCCGTGCTCTGAGGGCCCTGCCCTGGGCCCCCTGCTCCCCTGCCCTTTGTTCAGTCACAGCAGAGATGGCCACACCCACTCCTTCAGTGAGGGCAGAGTTCCAACCACCCTCAGCCCCGCCCCCTCTCCGCAGGTTACCATGGACTACAGAGGCTGCATCCTGAGGCCAGGGCGTTCCGAGAATGCCAAGGGCAGACATGATGACCTTAAATGATTTCCTCTTGTGTCAGGTTTGGTAAACTTTAGGAGCTAGGAAATGGTCCACTTTACAGAAATGTTCAAATTTACTGGCATTTCATATATTCTCTCTTATAACATTGTCCTGATTCTTTCTGTATATTCTTTACTTATGTTTTTGTTTTCCTTAATCAAAGTGTGTCTTTTCAATCTTTTCCAAGAAGATTCTTTGGACTTACTAAATCACCTCAATTTTATACGTTTTCTGGTGTATTAAGTTCTGCTCATATCTTTATTTATCTTTTTTCTATGTTCTCAGGGTTTATTGTTTTGATCTTCTGATGTCAATTAAAACACTTGGTTATTCATTTTAATAAATATTTTACTTATAAAGATTTGAACTTTTGAAGATTCCAGCTTACTTGTAAGTTTCTAAGGGTCAGGTCCTCTCCATTGTTGCTGGCCTAAGGTTTAGTTCACCATATAGCAATGTATATATTGACCTATTTTCCCCTCGACTTTCTGTGATTCCCTACATCTCACCTTTCTTTGCAGACAGGCCATTTGAAATACCCTTAACTTATTTCACAGCCAATAAGTCATTGAAATAATGTGTATTTTTAGAGAAATCTTCTTATATAATTAGGCAGAAAATCTCACCTGCCATAGTTTTCAAAACAGCATAATTTCACTCTTCTCAATGCTTAATCTGTTGTATTACACAACCTTTGAGTATTTAGCTTTATCAATGACATGTCCTTTAAAAATGTTTTAGAGATCCTACCAGTCTTTGAAAACATCCTTGTTCCTTGTTTCAGTTCCAGTTTTATGTATATATTCTGCCTTGCACCTGATTATTCCAACAATTGATGGATGGCCTTGGGAATCTAATTCTGGTATTGATACTCTTTACTGATTGTCTCCCCTCGTAGCTGATTTCTTCATTATTGTGTAAATTTAGATCATGAGCTCATGTTTAGCTAAACAGCTGACCTTGTAAGACGCTTACGTGTGAATGCTCGTAAGCTTCAGGAGAAAGTCGGCAAAATTTATTTGTGTCCCTCCAATGAGTTTCCCACGAGGACACCGTTTTCTACAAGTGTTGGTCCAATACTCCCTCTAGAGGAAGGGGACTCCGACAGGGCTGATTGGCGGCCCCCGATCTGGGGCAGGGGCAGTGGGCAGCCTGTGGCACGGGCTGGAGCCTCTTTGCATGTGTCCCTGGGACACATCTGCCTGCGAACTTCGGTCACCTGGCAGGAAGCTACGATGCCCAGACCTATGGTTAGCTGTGCAGCGAGGTGTGCTGTGAGGACAGGTTCCACACACACTTCATGTAAGAGGTCGGCCTGAGTGGAAAGGTGAGAGTTTGGGCAGCTGTGCAGACAAAGAAGGCGTCCTTTGGCCTGGGACTAAATGCTTGTGACACCCCACTGGAACTGCCGTGCTCTGAGGGCCCTGCCCTGGGCACCCTGCTCCCCTGCCCTTTGTTCAGTCACAGCAGAGATGGCCACACCCACTCCTTCAGTGAGGGCAGAGTTCCAACCACCCTCAGCCCCGCCCCCTCTCCGCAGGTTACCATGGACTACAGAGGCTGCATCCTGAGGCCAGGGCGTTCCGAGAATGCCAAGGGCAGACATGATGACCTTAAATGATTTCCTCTTGTGTCAGGTTTGGTAAACTTTAGGAGCTAGGAAATGGTCCACTTTACAGAAATGTTCAAATTTACTGGCATTTCATATATTCTCTGCTATAACATTGTCCTGATTCTTTCTGTATGTTCTTTACTTATGTTTTTGTTTTCCTTAATCAAAGTGTGCCTTTTCAATCTTTTCAAAGAAGATTCTTTGGACTTACTAAATCACCTCAATTTTATACGTTTTCTGTTGTATTAAGTTCTGCTCATATCTTTATTTATCTTTTTTCTATGTTCTCAGGGTTTATTGTTTTGATCTTCTGATGTCAATTAAAGCACTTGGTTATTCATTTTAATAAATATTTTACTTATAAAGATTTGAACTTTTGAAGATTCCAGCTTACTTGTAAGTTTCTAAGGGTCAGGTCCTCTCCATTGTTGCTGGCCTAAGGTTTAGTTCACCATATAGCAATGTATATATTGACCTATTTTCCCCTCGACTTTCTGTGATTCCCTACATCTCACCTTTTTTGCAGACAAGCCATTTGAAATACCCTTAACTTAGTTCACAGCCAATAAGTCATTGAAATAATGTGTATTTTTACAGAAATCTTCTTATATAATTAGGCAGAAAATCTCACCTGCCATAGTTTTCAAAACAGCATAATTTCACTCTTCTCAAAGCTTAATCTGTGGTATTACACAACCTTTGAGTATTTAGCTTTATCAATGACATGTAGAGATCCTACCCGTCTTTGAAAACATCCTTGTTCCTTGTTTCAGGTCCAGTTTTATGTATATATTCTGCCTTGCACCTGATTATTCCAACAATTGATGGATGGCCTTGGGAATCTAATTCTGGTATTGATAGTCTTTACTGATTGTCTCCCCTCGTAGCTGATTTCTTCATTATTGTGTAAATTTAGATCATGAGCTCATGTTTAGCTAAACAGCTGACCTTGTAAGACGCTTAGGTGTGAACGCTCGTAAGCTTCAGCAGAAAGTCGGCAAAGATTTATTTGTGTCCCTCCAATGAGTTGCCCACGAGGACATCGTTTTCTACAAGTGTTGGTCCAATACTCCCTCTAGAGGCAGGGGATTCCGACAGGGTTGATTGGCGGCCCCCGATCTGGGGCAGGGGCAGTGGGCAGCCTTTGGCCCGGGCAGGAGCCTCTTTGCATGTATCCCTGGGACACATCTGCCTGCGAACTTCGGTCACCTGGCAGGAAGCTACGATGCCCAGACCTATGGTTACCTGTGCAGTGAGGTGTACTGTGAGGGCAGGTTCCACACACACTTCAAGTAAGAGGTCGGCCTGAGTGGAAAGGTGAGAGTTTGGGCAGCTGTGCAGACAAAGAAGGCGCCCTTTGGCCTGGGCCTAAATGCTTGTGACACCCCACTGGACCTGCCGTGCTCTGAGGGCCCTGCCCTGGGCCCCCTGCTCCCCTGCCCTTTGTTCAGTCACAGCAGAGATGGCCACACCCACTCCTTCAGTGAGGGCAGAGTTCCAACCACCCTCAGCCCCGCCCCCTCTCCGCAGGTTACCATGGACTACAGAGGCTGCATCCTGAGGCCAGGGCGTTCCGAGAATGCCAAGGGCAGACATGATGACCTTAAATGATTTCCTCTTGTGTCAGGTTTGGTAAACTTTAGGAGCTAGGAAATGGTCCACTTTACAGAAATGTTCAAATTTACTGGCATTTCATATATTCTCTCTTATAACATTGTCCTGATTCTTTCTGTATATTCTTTACTTATGTTTTTGTTTTCCTTAATCAAAGTGTGTCTTTTCAATCTTTTCCGAGAAGATTCTTTGGACTTACTAAATCACCTCAATTTTATACGTTTTCTGGTGTATTAAGTTCTGCTCATATCTTTATTTATCTTTTTTCTATGTTCTCAGGGTTTATTGTTTTGATCTTCTGATGTCAATTAAAACACTTGGTTATTCATTTTAATAAATATTTTACTTATAAAGATTTGAACTTTTGAAGATTCCAGCTTACTTGTAAGTTTCTAAGGGTCAGGTCCTCTCCATTGTTGCTGGCCTAAGGTTTAGTTCACCATATAGCAATGTATATATTGACCTATTTTCCCCTCGACTTTCTGTGATTCCCTACATCTCACCTTTCTTTGCAGACAGGCCATTTGAAATACCCTTAACTTATTTCACAGCCAATAAGTCATTGAAATAATGTGTATTTTTAGAGAAATCTTCTTATATAATTAGGCAGAAAATCTCACCTGCCATAGTTTTCAAAACAGCATAATTTCACTCTTCTCAATGCTTAATCTGTTGTATTACACAACCTTTGAGTATTTAGCTTTATCAATGACATGTCCTTTAAAAATGTTTTAGAGATCCTACCAGTCTTTGAAAACATCCTTGTTCCTTGTTTCAGTTCCAGTTTTATGTATATATTCTGCCTTGCACCTGATTATTCCAACAATTGATGGATGGCCTTGGGAATCTAATTCTGGTATTGATACTCTTTACTGATTGTCTCCCCTCGTAGCTGATTTCTTCATTATTGTGTAAATTTAGATCATGAGCTCATGTTTAGCTAAACAGCTGACCTTGTAAGACGCTTACGTGTGAATGCTCGTAAGCTTCAGGAGAAAGTCGGCAAAATTTATTTGTGTCCCTCCAATGAGTTTCCCACGAGGACACCGTTTTCTACAAGTGTTGGTCCAATACTCCCTCTAGAGGAAGGGGACTCCGACAGGGCTGATTGGCGGCCCCCGATCTGGGGCAGGGGCAGTGGGCAGCCTGTGGCACGGGCTGGAGCCTCTTTGCATGTGTCCCTGGGACACATCTGCCTGCGAACTTCGGTCACCTGGCAGGAAGCTACGATGCCCAGACCTATGGTTAGCTGTGCAGCGAGGTGTGCTGTGAGGACAGGTTCCACACACACTTCATGTAAGAGGTCGGCCTGAGTGGAAAGGTGAGAGTTTGGGCAGCTGTGCAGACAAAGAAGGCGTCCTTTGGCCTGGGACTAAATGCTTGTGACACCCCACTGGAACTGCCGTGCTCTGAGGGCCCTGCCCTGGGCACCCTGCTCCCCTGCCCTTTGTTCAGTCACAGCAGAGATGGCCACACCCACTCCTTCAGTGAGGGCAGAGTTCCAACCACCCTCAGCCCCGCCCCCTCTCCGCAGGTTACCATGGACTACAGAGGCTGCATCCTGAGGCCAGGGCGTTCCGAGAATGCCAAGGGCAGACATGATGACCTTAAATGATTTCCTCTTGTGTCAGGTTTGGTAAACTTTAGGAGCTAGGAAATGGTCCACTTTACAGAAATGTTCAAATTTACTGGCATTTCATATATTCTCTGCTATAACATTGTCCTGATTCTTTCTGTATGTTCTTTACTTATGTTTTTGTTTTCCTTAATCAAAGTGTGCCTTTTCAATCTTTTCAAAGAAGATTCTTTGGACTTACTAAATCACCTCAATTTTATACGTTTTCTGTTGTATTAAGTTCTGCTCATATCTTTATTTATCTTTTTTCTATGTTCTCAGGGTTTATTGTTTTGATCTTCTGATGTCAATTAAAGCACTTGGTTATTCATTTTAATAAATATTTTACTTATAAAGATTTGAACTTTTGAAGATTCCAGCTTACTTGTAAGTTTCTAAGGGTCAGGTCCTCTCCATTGTTGCTGGCCTAAGGTTTAGTTCACCATATAGCAATGTATATATTGACCTATTTTCCCCTCGACTTTCTGTGATTCCCTACATCTCACCTTTTTTGCAGACAAGCCATTTGAAATACCCTTAACTTAGTTCACAGCCAATAAGTCATTGAAATAATGTGTATTTTTACAGAAATCTTCTTATATAATTAGGCAGAAAATCTCACCTGCCATAGTTTTCAAAACAGCATAATTTCACTCTTCTCAATGCTTAATCTGTGGTATTACACAACCTTTGAGTATTTAGCTTTATCAATGACATGTAGAGATCCTACCCGTCTTTGAAAACATCCTTGTTCCTTGTTTCAGGTCCAGTTTTATGTATATATTCTGCCTTGCACCTGATTATTCCAACAATTGATGGATGGCCTTGGGAATCTAATTCTGGTATTGATAGTCTTTACTGATTGTCTCCCCTCGTAGCTGATTTCTTCATTATTGTGTAAATTTAGATCATGAGCTCATGTTTAGCTAAACAGCTGACCTTGTAAGACGCTTAGGTGTGAACGCTCGTAAGCTTCAGCAGAAAGTCGGCAAAGATTTATTTGTGTCCCTCCAATGAGTTGCCCACGAGGACATCGTTTTCTACAAGTGTTGGTCCAATACTCCCTCTAGAGGCAGGGGATTCCGACAGGGTTGATTGGCGGCCCCCGATCTGGGGCAGGGGCAGTGGGCAGCCTTTGGCCCGGGCAGGAGCCTCTTTGCATGTATCCCTGGGACACATCTGCCTGCGAACTTCGGTCACCTGGCAGGAAGCTACGATGCCCAGACCTATGGTTACCTGTGCAGTGAGGTGTACTGTGAGGGCAGGTTCCACACACACTTCAAGTAAGAGGTCGGCCTGAGTGGAAAGGTGAGAGTTTGGGCAGCTGTGCAGACAAAGAAGGCGCCCTTTGGCCTGGGCCTAAATGCTTGTGACACCCCACTGGACCTGCCGTGCTCTGAGGGCCCTGCCCTGGGCCCCCTGCTCCCCTGCCCTTTGTTCAGTCACAGCAGAGATGGCCACACCCACTCCTTCAGTGAGGGCAGAGTTCCAACCACCCTCAGCCCCGCCCCCTCTCCGCAGGTTACCATGGACTACAGAGGCTGCATCCTGAGGCCAGGGCGTTCCGAGAATGCCAAGGGCAGACATGATGACCTTAAATGATTTCCTCTTGTGTCAGGTTTGGTAAACTTTAGGAGCTAGGAAATGGTCCACTTTACAGAAATGTTCAAATTTACTGGCATTTCATATATTCTCTCTTATAACATTGTCCTGATTCTTTCTGTATATTCTTTACTTATGTTTTTGTTTTCCTTAATCAAAGTGTGTCTTTTCAATCTTTTCAAAGAAGATTCTTTGGACTTACTAAATCACCTCAATTTTATACGTTTTCTGGTGTATTAAGTTCTGCTCATATCTTTATTTATCTTTTTTCTATGTTCTCAGGGTTTATTGTTTTGATCTTCTGATGTCAATTAAAACACTTGGTTATTCATTTTAATAAATATTTTACTTATAAAGATTTGAACTTTTGAAGATTCCAGGTTACTTGTAAGTTTCTAAGGGTCAGGTCCTCTCCATTGTTGCTGGCCTAAGGTTTAGTTCACCATATAGCAATGTATATATTGACCTATTTTCCCCTCGACTTTCTTTGATTCCCTACATCTCACCTTTCTTTGCAGACAAGCCATTTGAAATACCCTTAACTTATTTCACAGCCAATAAGTCATTGAAATAATGTGTATTTTTAGAGAAATCTTCTTATATAATGAGGCAGAAAATCTCACCTGCCATAGTTTTCAAAACAGCATAATTTCACTCTTCTCAATGCTTAATCTGTTGTATTACACAACCTTTGAGTATTTAGCTTTATCAATGACATGTAGAGATCCTACCAGTCTTTGAAAACATCCTTGTTCCTTGTTTCAGGTCCAGTTTTATGTATATATTCTGCCTTGCACCTGATTATTCCAACAATTGATGGATGGCCTTGGGAATCTAATTCTGGTATTGATAGTCTTTACTGATTGTCTCCCCTCGTAGCTGATTTCTTCATTGTTGTGTAAATTTAGATCATGAGCTCATGTTTAGCTAAACAGCTGACCTTGTAAGACGCTTAGGTGTGAACGCTCCTAAGCTTCAGCAGAAAGTCGGCAAAGATTTATTTGTGTCCCTCCAATGAGTTGCCCACGAGGACACCGTTTTCTACAAGTGTTGGTCCAATACTCCCTTAGAGGCAGGGGACTCCGACAGGGCTGATTGGCGGCCCCCGATCTGGGGCAGGGGCAGTGGGCATCCTGTGGCCCGGGCAGGAGCCTCTTTGCATGTGTCCCTGGGACACATCTGCCTGCGAACTTCGGCCACCTGGCAGGAAGCTACGATGCCCAGACCTATGGTTAGCTGTGCAGCGAGGTGTACTGTGAGGGCAGGTTCCACACACACTTCAAGTAAGAGGTCGGCCTGAGTGGAAAGGTGAGAGTTTGGGCAGCTGTGCAGTCAAAGAAGGCGCCCTTTGTACTGGGCCTAAATGCTTGTGACACCCCACTGGACCTGCCGTGCTCTGAGGGCCCTGCCCTGGGCCCCCTCCTCCCCTGCCCTTTGTTCAGTCACAGCAGAGATGGCCACACCCACTCCTTCAGTGAGGGCAGAGTTCCAACCACCCTCAGCCCCGCCCCCTCTCCACAGGTTACCATGGACTACAGAGGCTGCATCCTGAGGCCAGGGCGTTCCGAGAATGCCAAGGGCAGACATGATGACATTAAATGATTTCCTCTTGTGTCAGGTTTGGTAAACTTTAGGAGCTAGGAAATGGTCCACTTTACAGAAATGTTCAAATTTACTGGCATTTCATATATTCTCTGCTATAACTTTGTCCTGATTCTTTCTGTATATTCTTTACTTATGTTTTTGTTTTCCTTAATCAAAGTGTGTCTTTTCAATCTTTTCAAAGAAGATTCTTTGGACTTACTAAATCACCTCAATTTTATACGTTTTCTGTTGTATTAAGTTCTGCTCATATCTTTATTTATCTTTTTTCTATGTTCTCAGGGTTTATTGTTTTGATCTTCTGATGTCAATTAAAACACTTGGTTATTCATTTTAATAAATATTTTACTTATAAAGATTTGAACATTTGAAGATTCCAGGTTACTTGTAAGTTTCTAAGGGTCAGGTCCTCTCCATTGTTGCTGGCCTAAGGTTTAGTTCACCATATAGCAATGTATATATTGACCTATTTTCCCCTCGACTTTCTGTGATTCCCTACATCTCACCTTTCTTTGCAGACAAACCATTTGAAATACCCTTAACTTATTTCACAGCCAATAAGTCATTGAAATAATGTGTATTTTTAGAGAAATCTTCTTATATAATTAGGCAGAAAATCTCACCTGCCATAGTTTTCAAAACAGCATAATTTCACTCTTCTCAATGCTTAATCTGTTGTATTACACAAATTTTGAGTATTTAGCTTTATCAATGACATGTACTTTAAAAATGTTTTAGAGATCCTACCAGTCTTTGAAAACATCCTTGTTCCTTGTTTCAGGTCCAGTTTTATGTATATATTCTGCCTTGCACCTGATTATTCCAACAATTGATGGATGGCCTTGGGAATCTAATTCTGGTATTGATACTCTTTACTGATTGTCTCCCTTCGTAGCTGATTTCTTCATTATTGTGTAAATTTAGATCATGAGCTCATGTTTAGCTAAACAGCTGACCTTGTAAGACGCTTAGGAGTGAACGCTCGTAAGCTTCAGCAGAAAGTCGTCAAAGATTTATTTGTGTCCCTCCAATGAGTTGCCCACGAGGACACCGTTTTCTACAAGTGTTGGTCCAATACTCCCTCTAGAGGCAGGGGACTCTTACAGGGCTGATTGGCGGCCCCCGATCAGGGGCTGGGGCAGTGGGCAGCCTGTGGCCCGGGCAGGAGCCTCTTTGCATGTGTCCCTGGGACACATCTGCCTGCGAACTTCGGTCACCTGGCAGGAAGCTACGATGCCCAGACCTATGGTTAGCTGTGCAGCGAGGTGTACTGTGAGGGCAGGTTCCACACACACTTCAAGTAACTGGTCGGCCTGAGTGGAAAGGTGAGAGTTTGGGCAGCTGTGCAGACAAAGAAGGCGTCCTTTGTCCTGGGACTAAATGCTTGTGACACCCCACTGGACCTGCCGTGCTCTGAGGGCCATGCCCTGGACCCCTGCTCCCCTGCCCTTTGTTCAGTCACAGCAGAGATGGCCACACCCACTCCTTCAGTGAGGGCAGAGTTCCAACCACCCTCAGCCCCGCCCCCTCTCCGCAGGTTACCATGGACTACAGAGGCTGCATCCTGAGGCCAGGGTGTTCCGAGAATGCCAAGGGCAGACATGATGACCTTAAATGATTTCCTCTTGTGTCAGGTTTGGTAAACTTTAGGAGCTAGGAAATGGTCCACTTTACAGAAATGTTCAAATTTACTGGCATTTCATATATTCTCTGCTATAACATTGTCCTGATTCTTTCTGTATATTCTTTACTTATGTTTTTGTTTTCCTTAATCAAAGTGTGTCTTTTCTATCTTTTCAAAGAAGATTCTTTGGACTTACTAAATCACCTCAATTTTATACGTTTTCTGTTGTATTAAGTTCTGCTCATATCTTTATTTATCTTTTTTCTATGTTCTCAGGGTTTATTGTTTTGATCTTCTGATGTCAATTAAAACACTTGGTTATTCATTTTAATAAATATTTTACTTATAAAGATTTGAACTTTTGAAGATTCCAGCTTACTTGTAAGTTTCTAAGGGTCAGGTCCTTTCCATTGTTGCTGGCCTAAGGTTTAGTTCACCATATAGCAATGTATATTTTGACCTATTTTCCCCTCGACTTTCTGTGATTCCCTACATCTCACCTTTCTTTGCAGACAAGCCATTTGAAACACCCTTAACTTATTTCACAGCCAATAAGTCATTGAAATAATGTGTATTTTTAGAGAAATCTTCTTATATAATTAGGCAGAAAATCTCACCTGCCATAGTTTTCAAAACAGCATAATTTCACTCTTCTCAATGCTTAATCTGTTGTATTACACAACCTTTGAGTATTTAGCTTTATCAATGACATGTCCTTTAAAAATGTTTTAGAGATCCTACCAGTCTTTGAAAACATCCTTGTTCCTTGTTTCAGTTCCAGTTTTATGTATATATTCTGCCTTGCACCTGATTATTCCAACAATTGATGGATGGCCTTGGGAATCTAATTCTGGTATTGATAGTCTTTACTGATTGTCTCCCCTCGTAGCTGATTTCTTCATTATTGTGTAAATTTAGATCATGAGCTCATGTTTAGCTAAACAGCTGACCTTGTAAGACGCTTAGGTGTGAACGCTCGTAAGCTTCCGCAGAAAGATGGCAAAGATTTATTTGTGTCCCTCCAATGAGTTGCCCACGAGGACACCGTTTTCTACAAGTGTTGGTCCAATACTCCCTCTAGAGGAAGGGGACTCCGACAGGGCTTATTGGCGGCCCCCGATCTGGGGCAGGGGCAGTGGGCAGCCTGTGGCCCGGGCAGGAGCCTCTTTGCATGTGTCCCTGGGACACATCTGCCTGCGAACTTCGGTCACCTGGCAGGAAGCTACGATGCCCAGACCTATGGTTAGCTATGCAGCGAGGTGTACTGTGAGGACAGGTTCCACACACACTTCAAGTAAGAGGTCGGCCTGAGTGGAAAGGTGAGAGTTTGGGCAGCTGTGCAGACAAAGAAGGCGCCCTTTGGCCTGGGCCTAAATGCTTGTGACAGCCCACTGGACCTGCCGTGCTCTGAGGGCCCTGCCCTGGGCCCCCTGCTCCCCTGCCCTTTGTTCAGTCACAGCAGAGTTGGCCACACCCACTCCTTCAGTGAGGGCAGAGTTCCAACCTCCCTCAGCCCCGCCCCCTCTCCGCAGGTTACCAAGGACTACAGAGGCTGCATCCTGAGGCCAGGGCGTTCCGAGAATGCCAAGGGCAGACATGATGACCTTAAATGATTTCCTCTTGTGTCAGGTTTGGTAAACTTTAGGAGCTAGGAAATGGTCCACTTTACAGAAATGTTCAAATTTACTGGCATTTCATATATTCTCTGCTATAACATTGTCCTGATTCTTTCTGTATATTCTTTACTTATGTTTTTGTTTTCCTTAATCAAAGTGTGTCTTTTCAATCTTTTCAAAGAAGATTCTTTGGACTTACTAAATCACCTCAATTTTATACGTTTTCTGTTGTATTAAGTTCTGCTCATATCTTTATTTATCTTTTTTCTATGTTCTCAGGGTTTATTGTTTTGATCTTCTGATGTCAATTAAAACACTTGGTTATTCATTTTAATAAATATTTTACTTATAAAGATTTGAACTTTTGAAGATTCCAGCTTACTTGTAAGCTTCTAAGAGTCAGGTCTTCTATATTGTTGCTGGCCTAAGGTTTAGTTCACCATATAGCAATGTATATATTGACCTATTTTCCCCTCGACTTTCTGTGATTCCCTACATCTCACCTTTCTTTGCAGACAAGCCATTTGAAACACCCTTAACTTATTTCACAGCCAATAAGTCATTGAAATAATGTGTATTTTTAGAGAAATTTTCTTATATAATTAGGCAGAAAATCTCACCTGCCATAGTTTTCAAAACAGCATAATTTCACTCTTCTCAATGCTTAATCTGTGGTATTACACAACCTTTGAGTATTTAGCTTTATCAATGACATGTAGAGATCCTACCAGTCTTTGAAAACATCCTTGTTCCTTGTTTCAGGTCCAGTTTTATGTATATATTCTGCCTTGCACCTGATTATTCCAACAATTGATGGATGGCCTTGGGAATCTAATTCTGGTATTGATAGTCTTTACTGATTGTCTCCCCCTTCGTAGCTGATTTCTTCATTATTGTGTAAATTTAGATCATGAGCTCATGTTTAGCTAAACAGCTGACCTTGTAAGACGCTTAGGTGTGAACGCTCGTAAGCTTCAGCAGAAAGTCGGCAAAGATTTATTTGTGTCCCTCCAATGAGTTGCCCACGAGGACACCGTTTTCTACAAGTGTTGGTCCAATACTCCCTCTAGAGGCAGGGGATTCCGACAGGGCTGATTGGCGGCCCCCGATCTGGGGCAGGGCCAGTGGGCAGCCTGTGGCCCGGGCAGGAGCCTCTTTGCATGTGTCCCTGGGACACATCTGCCTGCGAACTTCGGTCACCTGGCAGGAAGCTACGATGCCCAGACCTATGGTTAGCTGTGCAGTGAGGTGTACTGTGAGGGCAGGTTCCACACACACTTCAAGTAAGAGGTCGGCCTGAGTGGAAAGGTGAGAGTTTGGGCAGCTGTGCAGACAAAGAAGGCGCCCTTTGGCCTGGGCCTAAATGCTTGTGACACCCCACTGGACCTGCCGTGCTCTGAGGGCCCTGCCCTGGGCCCCCTGCTCCCCTGCCCTTTGTTCAGTCACAGCAGAGATGGCCACACACACTCCTTCAGTGAGGGCAGAGTTCCAACCACCCTCAGCCCCGCCCCCTCTCCGCAGGTTACCATGGACTACAGAGGCTGCATCCTGAGGCCAGGGCGTTCCGAGAATGCCAAGGGCAGACATGATGACCTTAAATGATTTCCTCTTGTGTCAGGTTTGGTAAACTTTAGGAGCTAGGAAATGGTCCACTTTACAGAAATGTTCAAATTTACTGGCATTTCATATATTCTCTGCTATAACATTGTCCTGATTCTTTCTGTATATTCTTTACTTATGTTTTTGTTTTCCTTAATCAAAGTGTGTCTTTTCAATCTTTTCAAAGAAGATTCTTTGGACTTACTAAATCACCTCAATTTTATACGTTTTCTGTTGTATTAAGTTCTGCTCATATCTTTATTTATCTTTTTTCTATGTTCTCAGGGTTTATTGTTTTGATCTTCTGATGTCAATTAAAACACTTGGTTATTCATTTTAATAAATATTTTACTTATAAAATTTGAACATTTGAAGATTCCAGCTTACTTGTAAGTTTCTAAGGGTCAGGTCCTCTCCATTGTTGCTGGCCTAAAGTTTAGTTCACCATGTAGCAATGTATATATTGACCTATTTTCCCCTCGAATTTCTGTGATTCCCTACATCTCACCTTTCTTTGCAGACAAGCCATTTGAAATACCCTTAACTTATTTCACAGCCAATAAGTCATTGAAATAATGTGTATTTTTAGAGAAATCTTCTTATATAATTAGGCAGAAAATCTCACCTGCCATAGTTTTCAAAACAGCATAATTTCACTCTTCTCAATGCTTAATCTGTTGTATTACACAACCTTTGAGTATTTAGCTTTATCAATGACATGTACTTTAAAAATGTTTTAGAGATCCTACCAGTCTTTGAAAACATCCTTGTTCCTTGTTTCAGTTCCAGTTTTATGTATATATTCTGCCTTGCACCTGATTATTCCAACAATTGATGGATGGCCTTGGGAATCTAATTCTGGTATTGATAGTCTTTACTGATTGTCTCCCCTCGTAGCTGATTTCTTCATTATTGTGTAAATTTAGATCATGAGCTCATGTTTAGCTAAACAGCTGACCTTGTAAGACGCTTAGGTGTGAACAATCGTAAGCTTCCGCAGAAAGACGGCAAAGACTTATTTGTGTCCCTCCAATGATTTGCCCACAAGGACACCGTTTTCTACAAGTGTTGGTCCAATACTCCCTCTAGAGGCAGGGGACTCCGACAGGACTGATTGGCGGCCCCCGATCTGGGGCAGGGGCAGTGGGCAGCCTGTGGCCCGGGCAGGAGCCTCTTTGCATGTGTCCCTGGGACACATCTGCCTGCGAACTTCGGTCACCTGGCAGGAAGCTACGATGCCCAGACCTATGGTTAGCTGTGCAGCGAGGTGTACTGTGAGGACAGGTTCCACACACACTTCAAGTAAGAGGTCGGCCTGAGTGGAAAGGTGAGAGTTTGGGCAGCTGTGCAGATAAAGAAGGCGCCCTTTGGCCTGGGCCTAAATGCTTGTGACCGACCACTGGACCTGCCGTGCTCTGAGGGCCCTGCCCTGGGACCCATGCTCCCCTGCCCTTTGTTCAGTCACAGCAGAGATGGCCACACCCACTCCTCCAGTGAGGCCAGAGTTCCAACCACCCTCAGCCCCGCCCCCTCTCCGCAGGTTACCATGGACTACAGAGGCTGCATCCTGAGGCCAGGGCGTTCCGAGAATGCCAAGGGCAGACATGATGACCTTAAATGATTTCCTCTTGTGTCAGGTTTGGTAAACTTTAGGAGCTAGGAAATGGTCCACTTTACAGAAATGTTCAAATTTACTGGCATTTCATATATTCTCTGCTATAACATTGTCCTGATTCTTTCTGTATATTCTTTACTTATGTTTTTGTTTTCCTTAATCAAAGTGTGTCTTTTCAATCTTTTCAAAGAAGATTCTTTGGACTTACTAAATCACCTCAATTTTATACGTTTTCTGTTGTATTAAGTTCTGCTCATATCTTTATTTATCTTTTTTCTATGTTCTCAGGGTTTATTGTTTTGATCTTCTGATGTCAATTAAAACACTTGGTTATTCATTTTAATAAATATTTTACTTATAAAGATTTGAACTTTTGAAGATTCCAGCTTACTTGTAAGTTTCTAAGGGTCAGGTCCTCTCCATTGTTGCTGGCCTAAGGTTTAGTTCACCATATAGCAATGTATATATTGACCTATTTTCCCCTCGACTTTCTGTGATTCCCTACATCTCACCTTTCTTTGCAGACAAGCCATTTGAAATACCCTTAACTTATTTCACAGCCAATAAGTCACTGAAATAATGTGTATTTTTAGAGAAATCTTCTTATATAATTAGGCAGAAAATCTCACCTGCCATAGTTTTCAAAACAGCATAATTTCACTCTTCTCAATGCTTAATCTGTTGTATTACACAACCTTTGAGTATTTAGCTTTATCAATGACATGTACTTTAAAAATGTTTTAGAGATCCTACCAGTCTTTGAAAACATCCTTGTTCCTTGTTTCAGTTCCAGTTTTATGTATATATTCTGCCTTGCACCTGATTATTCCAACAATTGCTGGATGGCCTTGGGAATCTAATTCTGGTATTGATAGTCTTTACTGATTGTCTCCCCTCGTAGCTGATTTCTTCATTATTGTGTAAATTTAGATCATGAGCTCATGTTTAGCTAAACAGCTGACCTTGTAAGACGCTTAGGTGTGAACAATCGTAAGCTTCCGCAGAAAGACGGCAAAGATTTATTTGTGTCCCTCCAATGAGTTGCCCAAGAGGACACCGTTTTCTACAAGTGTTGGTACAATACTCCCTCTACAGGCAGGGGACTCCGACAGGGCTGATTGGCGGCCCCCGATCTGGGGCAGGGGCAGTGGGCAGCCTGTGGCCCGGGCAGGAGCCTCTTTGCATGTGTCCCTGGGACACATCTGCCTGCGAACTTCGGTCACCTGGCAGGAAGCTACGATGCCCAGACCTATGGTTAGCTGTGCAGCGAGGTGTACTGTGAGGACAGGTTCCACACACACTTCAAGTAAGAGGTCGGCCTGAGTGGAAAGGTGAGAGTTTGGGCAGCTGTGCAGATAAAGAAGGCGCCCTTTGGCCTGGGCCTAAATGCTTGTGACCGCCCACTGGACCTGCCGTGCTCTGAGGGCCCTGCCCTGGGACCCATGCTCCCCTGCCCTTTGTTCAGTCACAGCAGAGATGGCCACACCCACTCCTCCAGTGAGGCCAGAGTTCCAACCACCCTCAGCCCCGCCCCCTCTCCGCAGGTTACCATGGACTACAGAGGCTGCATCCTGAGGCCAGGGCGTTCCGAGAATGCCAAGGGCAGACATGATGACCTTAAATGATTTCCTCTTGTGTCAGGTTTGGTAAACTTTAGGAGCTAGGAAATGGTCCACTTTACAGAAATGTTCAAATTTACTGGCATTTCATATATTCTCTGCTATAACATTGTCCTGATTCTTTCTGTATATTCTTTACTTATGTTTTTGTTTTCCTTAATCAAAGTGTGTCTTTTCAATCTTTTCAAAGAAGATTCTTTGGACTTACTAAATCACCTCAATTTTATACGTTTTCTGTTGTATTAAGTTCTGCTCATATCTTTATTTATCTTTTTTCTATGTTCTCAGGGTTTATTGTTTTGATCTTCTGATGTCAATTAAAACACTTGGTTATTCATTTTAATAAATATTTTACTTATAAAGATTTGAACTTTTGAAGATTCCAGCTTACTTGTAAGTTTCTAAGGGTCAGGTCCTCTCCATTGTTGCTGGCCTAAGGTTTCGTTCACCATATAGCAATGTATATATTGACCTATTTTCCCCTCGACTTTCTGTGATTCCCTACATCTCACCTTTCTTTGCAGACAAGCCATTTGAAATACCCTTAACTTATTTCACAGCCAATAAGTCACTGAAATAATGTGTATTTTTAGAGAAATCTTCTTATATAATTAGGCAGAAAATCTCACCTGCCATAGTTTTCAAAACAGCATAATTTCACTCTTCTCAATGCTTAATCTGTTGTATTACACAACCTTTGAGTATTTAGCTTTATCAATGACATGTACATTAAAAATGTTTTAGAGATCCTACCAGTCTTTGAAAGCATCCTTGTTCCTTGTTTCAGTTCCAGTTTTATGTATATATTCTGCCTTGCACCTGATTATTCCAACAATTGATGGATGGCCTTGGGAATCTAATTCTGGTATTGATAGTCTTTACTGATTGTCTCCCCTCGTAGCTGATTTCTTCATTATTGTGTAAATTTAGATCATGAGCTCATGTTTAGCTAAACAGCTGACCTTGTAAGACGCTTAGGTGTGAACAATCGTAAGCTTCCGCAGAAAGACGGCAAAGATTTATTTGTGTCCCTCCAATGAGTTGCCCAAGAGGACACCGTTTTCTACAAGTGCTGGTACAATACTCCCTCTACAGGCAGGGGACTCCGACAGGGCTGATTGGCGGCCCCCGATCTGGGGCAGGGGCAGTGGGCAGCCTGTGGCCCGGGCAGGAGCCTCTTTGCATGTGTCCCTGGGACACATCTGCCTGCGAACTTCGGTCACCTGGCAGGAAGCTACGATGCCCAGACCTATGGTTAGCTGTGCAGCGAGGTGTACTGTGAGGACAGGTTCCACACACACTTCAAGTAAGAGGTCGGCCTGAGTGGAAAGGTGAGAGTTTGGGCAGCTGTGCAGACAAAGAAGGCGCCCTTTGGCCTGGGCCTAAATGCTT
Organism: Mesoplodon mirus; assembly: GCF_964341445.2. Lineage (NCBI taxonomy): Eukaryota > Metazoa > Chordata > Mammalia > Artiodactyla > Ziphiidae > Mesoplodon > Mesoplodon mirus. The sequence goes on from NW_028295300.1 coordinate 42,461, forward strand.
GTGACACCCCACTGGACCTGCCGGGCTCTGAGGGCCCTGCCCTGGACCCCTGCTCCCCTGCCTTTTGTTCAGTCACAGCAGAGATGGCCACACCCACTCCTTCAGTGAGGGCAGAGTTCCAACCACCCTCAGCCCCGCCCCCTCTCCGCAGGTTACCATGGACTACAGAGGCTGCATCCTGAGGCCAGGGCGTTCCGAGAATGCCAAGGGCAGACATGATGACCTTAAATGATTTCCTCTTGTGTCAGGTTTGGTAAAGTTTAGGAGCTAGGAAATGGTCCACCTTACAGAAATGTTCAAATTTACTGGCATTTCATATATTCTCTTCTATAACATTGTCCTGATTCTTTCTGTATATTCTTTACTTATGTTTTTTTTTCCTTAATCAAAGTGTGTCTTTTCAATCTTTTCAAAGAAGATTCTTTGGACTTACTAAATCACCTCAATTTTATACGTTTTCTGTTGTATTAAGTTCTGCTCATATCTTTATTTATCTTTTTTCTATGTAATCAGGGTTTATTGTTTTGATCTTCTGATGTCAATTAAAACACTTGGTTATTCATTTCAATAAATATTTTACTTATAAAGATCTGAACTTTTGAAGATTCCAGCTTACTTGTAAGTTTCTAAGGGTCAGGTCCTCTCCATTGTTGCTGGCCTAAAGTTTAGTTCACCATATAGCAATGTATATATTGACCTATTTTCCCCTCGACTTTCTGTGATTCCCTACATCTCACCTTTCTTTGCAGACAAGCCATTTGAAATACCCTTAACTTAGTTCACAGCCAATAAGTCATTGAAATAATGTGTATTTTTAGAGAAATCTTCTTATATAATTAGGCAGAAAATCTCACCTGCCATAGTTTTCAAAACAGCATAATTTCACTCTTCTCAATGCTTAATCTGTTGTATTACACAACCTTTGAGTATTTAGCTTTATCAATGACATGTACTTTAAAAATGTTTTAGAGATCCTACCAGTCTTTGAAAACATCCTTGTTCCTTGTTTCAGTTCCAGTTTTATGTATATATTCTGCCTTGCACCTGATTATTCCAACAATTGCTGGATGGCCTTGGGAATCTAATTCTGGTATTGATAGTCTTTACTGATTGTCTCCCCTCGTAGCTGATTTCTTCATTATTGTGTAAATTTAGATCATGAGCTCATGTTTAGCTAAACAGCTGACCTTGTAAGACGCTTAGGTGTGAACGCTCGTAAGCTTCCGCAGAAAGACGGCAAAGATTATTTGTGTTCCTCCAATGAGTTGCCCACGAGGACACCGTTTTCTACAAGTGTTGGTCCAATACTCCCTCTAGAGGAAGGGGACTCCGACAGGGCTGATTGGCGGCCCCCGATCTGGGGCAGGGGCAGTGGGCAGCCTGTGGCCCGGGCAGGAGCCTCTTTGCATGTGTCCCTGGGACACATCTGCCTGCGAACTTCGGTCACCTGGCAGGAAGCTACGATGCCCAGACCTATGGTTAGCTGTGCAGCGAGGTGTACTGTGAGGACAGGTTCCACACACACTTCAAGTAAGAGGTCGGCCTGAGTGGAAAGGTGAGAGTTTGGGCAGCTGTGCAGACAAAGAAGGCGCCCTTTGGCCTGGGCCTAAATGCTTGTGACAGCCCACTGGACCTGCCGTGCTCTGAGGGCCCTGCCCTAGGCCCCCTGCTCCCCTGCCCTTTGTTCAGTCACAGCAGAGATGGCCACACCCACTCCTCCAGTGAGGCCAGAGTTCCAACCACCCTCAGCCCCGCCCCCTCTCCGCAGGTTACCATGGACTACAGAGGCTGCATCCTGAGGCCAGGGCGTTCCGAGAATGCCAAGGGCAGACATGATGACCTTAAATGATTTCCTCTTGTGTCAGGTTTGGTAAACTTTAGGAGCTAGGAAATGGTCCACTTTACAGAAATGTTCAAATTTACTGGCATTTCATATATTCTCTGCTATAACATTGTCCTGATTCTTTCTGTATATTCTATACTTATGTTTTTGTTTTCCTTAATCAAAGTGTGTCTTTTCAATCTTTTCAAAGAAGATTCTTTGCACTTACTAAATCACCTCAATTTTATACGTTTTCTGTTGTATTAAGTTCTGCTCATATCTTTATTTATCTTTTTTCTATGTTCTCAGGGTTTATTGTTTTGATCTTCTGATGTCAATTAAAACACTTGGTTATTCATTTTAATAAATATTTTACTTATAAAGATTTGAACTTTTGAAGATTCCAGCTTACTTGTAAGTTTCTAAGGGTCAGGTCCTCTCCATTGTTGCTGGCCTAAGGTTTAGTTCACCATATAGCAATGTATATTTTGACCTATTTTCCCCTCGACTTTCTGTGATTCCCTACATCTCACCTTTCTTTGCAGACAAGCCATTTGAAATACCCTTAACTTAGTTCACAACCAATAAGTCATTGAAATAATGTGTATTTTTAGAGAAATCTTCTTATATAATTAGGCAGAAAATCTCACCTGCCATAGTTTTCAAAACAGCATAATTTCACTCTTCTCAATGCTTAATCTGTTGGATTACACAACCTTTGAGTATTTAGCTTTATCAATGACATGTACTTTAAAAATATTTTAGAAATCCTACCAGACTTTGAAAACATCCTTGTTCCTTGTTTCAGTTCCAGTTTTATGTATATATTCTGCCTTGCACCTGATTATTCCAACAATTGATGGATGGCCTTGGGAATCTAATTCTGGTATTGATAGTCTTTACTGATTGTCTCCCCTCGTAGCTGATTTCTTCATTATTGTGTAAATTTAGATCATGAGCTCATGTTTAGCTAAACAGCTGACCTTGTAAGACGCTTAGGTGTGAACGCTCGTAAGCTTCCGCAGAAAGAGGCAAAGATTTATTTGTGTCCCTCCAATGAGTTGCCCACGAGGACACCGTTTTCTACAAGTGTTGGTCCAATACTCCCTCTAGAGGCAGGGGACTCCGACAGGGCTGATTGGCGGCCCCCGATCTGGGGCAGGGGCAGTGGGCAGCCTGTGGCCCGGGCAGGAGCCTCTTTGCATGTGTCCCTGGGACACATCTGCCTGCGAACTTCGGTCACCTGGCAGGAAGCTACGATGCCCAGACCTATGGTTAGCTGTGCAGCGAGGTGTACTGTGAGGACAGGTTCCACACACACTTCAAGTAAGAGGTCGGCCTGAGTGGAAAGGTGAGAGTTTGGGCAGCTCTGCAGATAAAGAAGGCGCCCTTTGGCCTGGGCCTAAAAGCTTGTGACCGCCCACTGGACCTGCCGTGCTCTGAGGGCCCTGCCCTGGGACCCATGCTCCCCTGCCCTTTGTTCAGTCACAGCAGAGATGGCCACACCCACTCCTCCAGTGAGGCCAGAGTTCCAACCACCCTCAGCCCCGCCCCCTCTCCGCAGGTTACCATGGACTACAGAGGCTGCATCCTGAGGCCAGGGCGTTCCGAGAAGGCCAAGGGCAGACATGATGACCTTAAATGATTTCCTCTTGTGTCAGGTTTGGTAAACTTTAGGAGCTAGGAAATGGTCCACTTTACAGAAATGTTCAAATTTACTGGCATTTCATATATTCTCTGCTATAACATTGTCCTGATTCTTTCTGTATATTCTTTACTTATGTTTTTGTTTTCCTTAATCAAAGTGTGTCTTTTCAATCTTTTCAAAGAAGATTCTTTGGACTTACTAAATCACCTCAATTTTATACGTTTTCTGTTGTATTAAGTTCTGCTCATATCTTTATTTATCTTTTTTCTATGTTCTCAGGGTTTATTGTTTTGATCTTCTGATGTCAATTAAAACACTTGGTTATTCATTTTAATAAATATTTTACTTATAAAGATTTGAACTTTTGAAGATTCCAGCTTACTTGTAAGTTTCTAAGGGTCAGGTCCTCTCCATTGTTGCTGGCCTAAGGTTTCGTTCACCATATAGCAATGTATATATTGACCTATTTTCCCCTCGACTTTCTGTGATTCCCTACATCTCACCTTTCTTTGCAGACAAGCCATTTGAAATACCCTTAACTTATTTCACAGCCAATAAGTCACTGAAATAATGTGTATTTTTAGAGAAATCTTCTTATATAATTAGGCAGAAAATCTCACCTGCCATAGTTTTCAAAACAGCATAATTTCACTCTTCTCAATGCTTAATCTGTTGTATTACACAACCTTTGAGTATTTAGCTTTATCAATGACATGTACTTTAAAAATGTTTTAGAGATCCTACCAGTCTTTGAAAACATCCTTGTTCCTTGTTTCAGTTCCAGTTTTATGTATATATTCTGCCTTGCACCTGATTATTCCAACAATTGATGGATGGCCTTGGGAATCTAATTCTGGTATTGATAGTCTTTACTGATTGTCTCCCCTCGTAGCTGATTTCTTCATTATTGTGTAAATTTAGATCATGAGCTCATGTTTAGCTAAACAGCTGACCTTGTAAGACGCTTAGGTGTGAACAATCGTAAGCTTCCGCAGAAAGACGGCAAAGATTTATTTGTGTCCCTCCAATGTGTTGCCCAAGAGGACACCGTTTTCTACAAGTGTTGGTACAATACTCCCTCTACAGGCAGGGGACTCCGACAGGGCTGATTGGCGGCCCCCGATCTGGGGCAGGGGCAGTGGGCAGCCTGTGGCCCGGGCAGGAGCCTCTTTGCATGTGTCCCTGGGACACATCTGCCTGCGAACTTCGGTCACCTGGCAGGAAGGTACGATGCCCAGACCTATGGTTAGCTGTGCAGCGAGGTGTACTGTGAGGACAGGTTCCACACACACTTCAAGTAAGAGGTCGGCCTGAGTGGAAAGGTGAGAGTTTGGGCAGCTGTGCAGACAAAGAAGGCGCCCTTTGGCATGGGCCTAAATGCTTGTGACACCCCACTGGACCTGCCGGGCTCTGAGGGCCCTGCCCTGGACCCCTGCTCCCCTGCCTTTTGTTCAGTCACAGCAGAGATGGCCACACCCACTCCTTCAGTGAGGGCAGAGTTCCAACCACCCTCAGCCCCGGCCCCTCTCCGCAGGTTACCATGGACTACAGAGGCTGCATCCTGAGGCCAGGGCGTTCCGAGAATGCCAAGGGCAGACATGATGACCTTAAATGATTTCCTCTTGTGTCAGGTTTGGTAAACTTTAGGAGCTAGGAAATGGTCCACCTTACAGAAATGTTCAAATTTACTGGCATTTCATATATTCTCTTCTATAACATTGTCCTGATTCTTTCTGTATATTCTTTACTTATGTTTTTGTTTTCCTTAATCAAAGTGTGTCTTTTCAATCTTTTCAAAGAAGATTCTTTGGACTTACTAAATCACCTCAATTTTATACGTTTTCTGTTGTATTAAGTTCTGCTCATATCTTTATTTATCTTTTTTCTATGTTCTCAGGGTTTATTGTTTTGATCTTCTGATGTCAATTAAAACACTTGGTTATTCATTTCAATAAATATTTTACTTATAAAGATTTGAACTTTTGAAGATTCCAGCTTACTTGTAAGTTTCTAAGGGTCAGGTCCTCTCCATTGTTGCTGGCCTAAAGTTTAGTTCACCATATAGCAATGTATATATTGACCTATTTTCCCCTCGACTTTCTGTGATTCCCTACATCTCACCTTTCTTTGCAGACAAGCCATTTGAAATACCCTTAACTTATTTCACAGCCAATAAGTCATTGAAATAATGTGTATTTTTAGAGAAATCTTCTTATATAATTAGGCAGAAAATCTCACCTGCCATAGTTTTCAAAACAGCATAATTTCACTCTTCTCAATGCTTAATCTGTTGTATTACACAACCTTTGAGTATTTAGCTTTATCAATGACATGTACTTTAAAAATGTTTTAGAGATCCTACCAGTCTTTGAAAACATCCTTGTTCCTTGTTTCAGTTCCAGTTTTATGTATATATTCTGCCTTGCACCTGATTATTCAAACAATTGATGGATGGCCTTGGGAATCTAATTCTGGTATTGATAGTCTTTACTGATTGTCTCCCCTCGTAGCTGATTTCTTCATTATTGTGTAAATTTAGATCATGAGCTCATGTTTAGCTAAACAGCTGACCTTGTAAGACGCTTAGGTGTGAACGCTCGTAAGCTTCCGCAGAAAGACGGCAAAGATTATTTGTGTTCCTCCAATGAGTTGCCCACGAGGACACCGTTTTCTACAAGTGTTGGTCCAATACTCCCTCTAGAGGAAGGGGACTCCGACAGGGCTGATTGGCGGCCCCCGATCTGGGGCAGTGGCAGTGGGCAGCCTGTGGCCCGGGCAGGAGCCTCTTTGCATGTGTCCCTGGGACACATCTGCCTGCGAACTTCGGTCACCTGGCAGGAAGCTACGATGCCCAGACCTATGGTTAGCTGTGCAGCGAGGTGTACTGTGAGGACAGGTTCCACACACACTTCAAGTAAGAGGTCGGCCTGAGTGGAAAGGTGAGAGTTTGGGCAGCTGTGCAGACAAAGAAGGCGCCCTTTGGCCTGGGCCTAAATGCTTGTGACAGCCCACTGGGCCTGCCGTGCTCTGAGGGCCCTGCCCTAGGCCCCCTGCTCCCCTGCCCTTTGTTCAGTCACAGCAGAGATGGCCACACCCACTCCTCCAGTGAGGCCAGAGTTCCAACCACCCTCAGCCCCGCCCCCTCTCCGCAGGTTACCATGGACTACAGAGGCTGCATCCTGAGGCCAGGGAGTTCCGAGAATGCCAAGGGCAGACATGATGACCTTAAATGATTTCCTCTTGTGTCAGGTTTGGTAAACTTTAGGAGCTAGGAAATGGTCCACTTTACAGAAATGTTCAAATTTACTGGCATTTCATATATTCTCTGCTATAACATTGTCCTGATTCTTTCTGTATATTCTATACTTATGTTTTTGTTTTCCTTAATCAAAGTGTGTCTTTTCAATCTTTTCAAAGAAGATTCTTTGCACTTACTAAATCACCTCAATTTTATACGTTTTCTGTTGTATTAAGTTCTGCTCATATCTTTATTTATCTTTTTTCTATGTTCTCAGGGTTTATTGTTTTGATCTTCTGATGTCAATTAAAACACTTGGTTATTCATTTTAATAAATATTTTACTTATAAAGATTTGAACTTTTGAAGATTCCAGCTTACTTGTAAGTTTCTAAGGGTCAGGTCCTCTCCATTGTTGCTGGCCTAAGGTTTAGTTCACCATATAGCAATGTATATTTTGACCTATTTTCCCCTCGACTTTCTGTGATTCCCTACATCTCACCTTTCTTTGCAGACAAGCCATTTGAAATACCCTTAACTTACTTCACAGCCAATAAGTCATTGAAATAATGTGTATTTTTAGAGAAATCTTCTTATATAATTAGGCAGAAAATCTCACCTGCCATAGTTTTCAAAACAGCATAATTTCACTCTTCTCAATGCTTAATCTGTTGGATTACACAACCTTTGAGTATTTAGCTTTATCAATGACATGTACTTTAAAAATATTTTAGAAATCCTACCAGACTTTGAAAACATCCTTGTTCCTTGTTTCAGTTCCAGTTTTATGTATATATTCTGCCTTGCACCTGATTATTCCAACAATTGATGGATGGCCTTGGGAATCTAATTCTGGTATTGATAGTCTTTACTGATTGTCTCCCCTCGTAGCTGATTTCTTCATTATTGTGTAAATTTAGATCATGAGCTCATGTTTAGCTAAACAGCTGACCTTGTAAGACGCTTAGGTGTGAACGCTCGTAAGCTTCCGCAGAAAGAGGCAAAGATTTATTTGTGTCCCTCCAATGAGTTGCCCACGAGGACACCGTTTTCTACAAGTGTTGGTCCAATACTCCCTCTAGAGGAAGGGGACTCCGACAGGGCTGATTGGTGGCCCCCGATCTGGGGCAGGGGCAGTGGGCAGCCTGTGGCACGGGCTGGAGCCTCTTTGCATGTGTCCCTGGGACACATCTGCCTGTGAACTTCGGTCACCTGGCAGGAAGCTACGATTCCCAGACCTATGGTTAGCTGTGCAGCGAGGTGTACTGAGAGGACAGGTTCCACACACACTTCAAGTAAGAGGTCGGCCTGAGTGGAAAGGTGAGAGTTTGGGCAGCTGTGCAGACAAAGAAGGCGCCCTTTGGCCTGGGCCTAAATGCTTGTGACACACCACTGGACCTGCCTTGCTCTGAGGGCCCTGCCCTGGGCCCCCTGCTCCCCTGCCCTTTGTTCAGTCACAGCAGAGATGGCCACACCCACTCCTTCAGTGAGGGCAGAGTTCCAACCACCCTCAGCCCCGCCCCCTCTCCGCAGGTTACCCTGGACTACAGAGGCTGCATCCTGAGGCCAGGGCGTTCCGAGAATGCCAAGGGCAGACATGATGACCTTAAATGATTTCCTCTTGTGTCAGGTTTGGTAAACTTTAGGAGCTAGGAAATGGTCCACTTTACAGAAATGTTCAAATTTACTGGCATTTCATATATTCTCTGCTATAACATTGTCCTGATTCTTTCTGTATATTCTTTACTTATGTTTTTGTTTTCCTTAATCAAAGTGTGTCTTTTCAATCTTTTCAAAGAAGATTCTTTGGACTTACTAAATCACCTCAATTTTATACGTTTTCTGATGTATTAAGTTCTGCTCATATCTTTATTTATCTTTTTTCTATGTTCTCAGGGTTTATTGTTTTGATCTTCTGATGTCAATTAAAACACTTGGTTATTCATTTTAATAAATATTTTACTTATAAAGATTTGAACTTTTGAAGATTCCAGCTTACTTCTAAGTTTCTAAGGGTCAGGTCCTCTCCATTGTTGCTGGCCTAAGGTTTAGTTCACCATATAGCAATGTATATATTGACCTATTTTCCCCTCGACTTTCTGTGATTCCCTACATCTCACCTTTCTTTGCAGACAAGCCATTTGAAATACCCTTAACTTATTTCACAGCCAATAAGTCATTGAAATAATGTGTATTTTTAGAGAAATCTTCTTATATAATTAGGCAGAAAATCTCACCTGCCATAGTTTTCAAAACAGCATAATTTCACTCTTCTCAATGCTTAATCTGTTGTATTACACAACCTTTGAGTATTTAGCTTTATCAATGACATGTAGAGATCCTACCAGTCTTTGAAAACATCCTTGTTCCTTGTTTCAGGTCCAGTTTTATGTATATATTCTGCCTTGCACCTGATTATTCCAACAATTGATGGATGGCCTTGGGAATCTAATTCTTGTATTGATAGTCTTTACTGATTGTCTCCCCTCGTAGCTGATTTTTTCATTATTGTGTAAATTTAGATCATGAGCTCATGTTTAGCTAAACAGCTGACCTTGTAAGACGCTTAGGTGTGAACGCTCATAAGCTTCCGCAGAAAGACGGCAAAGATTTATTTGTGTCCCTCCAATGAGTTGCCCACGAGGACACCGTTTTCTACAAGTGTTGGTCCAATACTCCCTCTAGAGGCAGGGGACTCCGACAGGGCTGATTGGCGGCCCCCGATCTGGGGCAGGGGCAGTGGGCAGCCTGTGGCCCGGGCAGGAGCCTCTTTGCATGTGTCCCTGGGACACATCTGCCTGCGAACTTCGGTCACCTGGCAGGAAGCTACGATGCCCAGACCTATGGTTAGCTGTGCAGCGAGGTGTACTGTGAGGGCAGGTTCCACACACACTTCAAGTAAGAGGTCGGCCTAAGTGGAAAGGTGAGAGTTTGGGCAGCTGTGCAGACAAAGAAGGCGCCCTTTGGCCTGGGCCTAAATGCTTGTGACAGCCCACTGGACCTGCCGTGCTCTGAGGGCCCTGCCCTGGGCCCCCTGCTCCCCTGCCCTTTGTTCAGTCACAGCAGAGATGGCCACACCCACTCCTTCAGTGAGGCCAGAGTTCCAACCACCCTCAGCCCCGCCCCCTCTCCGCAGGTTACCATGGACTACAGAGGCTGCATCCTGAGGCCAGGGCGTTCCGAGAATGCCAAGGGCAGACATGATGACCTTAAATGATTTCCTCTTGTGTCAGGTTTGGTAAACTTTAGGAGCTAGGAAATGGTCCACTTTACAGAAATGTTCAAATTTACTGGCATTTCATATATTCTCTGTTATAACATTGTCCTGATTCTTTCTGTATATTCTTTACTTATGTTTTTGTTTTCCTTAATCAAAGTGTGTCTTTTCAATCTTTTCAAAGAAGATTCTTTGGACTTACTAAATCACCTCAATTTTATCCGTTTTCTGTTGTATTAAGTTCTGCTCATATCTTTATTTATCTTTTTTCTATGTTCTCAGGGTTTATTGTTTTGATCTTCTGATGTCAATTAAAACACTTGGTTATTCATTTTAATAAATATTCTACTTATAAAGATTTGAACTTTTGAAGATTCCAGCTTACTTGTAAGTTTCTAAGGGTCAGGTCCTCTCCATTGTTGCTGGCCTAAGGCTTAGTTCACCATATAGCAATGTATATATTGACCTATTTTCCCCTCGACTTTCTGTGATTCCCTACATCTCACCTTTCTTTGCAGACAAGCCATTTGAAATACCCTTAACTTATTTCACAGCCAATAAGTCATTGAAATAATGTGTATTTTTAGAGAAATCTTCTTATATAATTAGGCAGAAAATCTCACCTGCCATAGTTTTCAAAACAGCATAATTTCACTCTTCTCAATGCTTAATCTGTTGTATTACACAACCTTTGAGTATTTAGCTTTATCAATGACATGTCCTTTAAAAATGTTTTAGAGATCCTACCAGTCTTTGAAAACATCCTTTTTCCTTGTTTCAGTTCCAGTTTTATGTATATATTCTGCCTTGCACCTGATTATTCCAACAATTGATGGATGGCCTTGGGAATCTAATTCTGGTATTGATAGTCTTTACTGATTGTCTCCCCTCGTAGCTGATTTCTTCATTATTGTGTAAATTTAGATCATGAGCTCATGTTTAGCTAAACAGCTGACCTTGTAAGACGCTTAGGTGTGAACGCTCGTAAGCTTCCGCAGAAAGACGGCAAAGATTTATTTGTGTCCCTCCAATGAGTTGCCCACGAGGACACCGTTTTCTACAAGTGTTGGTCCAATACACCCTCTAGAGGAAGGGGACTCCGACAGGGCTGATTGGCGGCCCCCGATCTGGGGCAGGGGCAGTGGGCAGCCTGTGGCCCGGGCTGGAGCCTCTTTGCATGTGTCCCTGGGACACATCTGCCTGCGAACTTCGGTCACCTGGCAGGAAGCTACGATGCCCAGACCTATGGTTAGCTGTGCAGCGAGGTGTACTGTGAGGACAGGTTCCACACACACTTCAAGTAAGAGGTCGGCCTGAGTGGAAAGGTGAGAGTTTGGGCAGCTGTGCAGACAAAGAAGGCGCCCTTTGGCCTGGGCCTAAATGCTTGTGACAGCCCACTGGACCTGCCGTGCTCTGAGGGCCCTGCCCTGGGCCCCAAGCTCCCCTGCCCTTTGTTCAGTCACAGCAGAGATGGCCACACCCACTCCTCCAGTGAGGCCAGAGTTCCAACCACCCTCAGCCCCGCCCCCTCTCCGCAGGTTACCATGGACTACAGAGGCTGCATCCTGAGGCCAGGGCGTTCCGAGAATGCCAAGGGCAGACATGATGACCTTAAATGATTTCCTCTTGTGTCAGGTTTGGTAAACTTTAGGAGCTAGGAAATGGTCCACTTTAAAGAAATGTTCAAATTTACTGGCATTTCATATATTCTCTGCTATAACATTGTCCTGATTCTTTCTGTATATTCTTTACTTATGTTTTTTTTTTCCTTAATCAAAGTGTGTCTTTTCAATCTTCTCAAAGAAGATTCTTTGGACTTACTAAATCACCTCAATTTTATCCGTTTTCTGTTGTATTAAGTTCTGCTCATATCTTTATTTATCTTTTTTCTATGTTCTCAGGGTTTATTGTTTTGATCTTCTGATGTCAATTAAAACACTTGGTTATTCATTTTAATAAATATTTTACTTATAAAGATTTGAACTTTTGAAGATTCCAGCTTACTTGTAAGTTTCTAAGGGTCAGGTCTTCTCCATTGTTGCTGGCCTAAGGTTTAGTTCACCATATAGCAATGTATATATTGACCTATTTTCCTCTCGACTTTCTGTGATTCCCTACATCTCACCTTTCTTTGCAGACAAGCCATTTGAAATACCCTTAACTTATTTCACAGCCAATAAGTCATAGAATTAATGTGTATTTTTAGAGAAATCTTCTTATATAATTAGGCAGAAAATCTCACCTGCCATAGTTTTCAAAACAGCATAATTTCACTCTTCTCAATGCTTAATCTGTTGTATTACACAACCTTTGAGTAATTAGCTTTATCAATGACATGTAGAGATCCTACCAGTCTTTGAAAACATCCTTGTTCCTTGTTTCAGGTCCAGTTTTATGTATATATTCTGCCTTGCACCTGATTATTCCAACAATTGATGGATGGCCTTGGGAATCTAATTCTGGTATTGATAGTCTTTACTGATTGTCTCCCCTCGTAGCTGATTTCTTCATTATTGTGTAAATTTAGATCATGAGCTCATGTTTAGCTAAACAGCTGACCTTGTAAGACGCTTAGGTGTGAACAATCGTAAGCTTCCGCAGAAAGACGGCAAAGATTTATTTGTGTCCCTCCAATGAGTTGCCCACGAGGACACCGTTTTCTACAAGTGTTGGTCCAATACTCCCTCTAGAGGCAGGGGACTCCGACAGGGCTGATTGGCGGCCCCCGATCTGGGGCAGGGGCAGTGGGCAGCCTGTGGCCCGGGCAGGAGCCTCTTTGCATGTGTCCCTGGGACACATCTGCCTGCGAACTTCGGTCACCTGGCAGGAAGCTACGATGCCCAGACCTATGGTTAGCTGTGCAGCGAGGTGTACTGTGAGGACAGGTTCCACACACACTTCAAGTAAGAGGTCGGCCTGAGTGGAAAGGTGAGAGTTTGGGCAGCTGTGCAGATAAAGAAGGCGCCCTTTGGCCTGGGCCTAAATGCTTGTGACCGCCCACTGGACCTGCCGTGTTCTGAGGGTCATGCCCTGGGACCCCTGCTCCCCTGCCCTTTGTTCAGTCACAGCAGAGATGGCCACACCCACTCCTCCAGTGAGGCCAGAGTTCCAACCACCCTCAGCCCCGCCCCCTCTCCGCAGGTTACCATGGACTACAGAGGCTGCATCCTGAGGCCAGGGCGTTCCGAGAATGCCAAGGGCAGACATGATGACCTTAAATGATTTCCTCTTGTGTCAGGTTTGGTAAACTTTAGGAGCTAGGAAATGGTCCACTTTACAGAAATGTTCAAATTTACTGGCATTTCATATATTCTCTGCTATAACATTGTCCTGATTCTTTCTGTATATTCTATACTTATGTTTTTGTTTTCCTTAATCAAAGTGTGTCTTTTCAATCTTTTCAAAGAAGATTCTTTGGACTTACTAAATCACCTCAATTTTATACGTTTTCTGTTGTATTAAGTTCTGCTCATATCTTTATTTATCTTTTTTCTATGTTCTCAGGGTTTATGGTTTTGATCTTCTGATGTCAATTAAAACACTTGGTTATTCATTTTAATAAATATTTTACTTATAAAGATTTGAACTTTTGAAGATTCCAGCTTACTTGTAAGTTTCTAAGAGTCAGGTCTTCTCCATTGTTGCTGGCCTAAGTTTTAGTACACCATATAGCAATGTATATATTGACCTATCTTCCCCTCGACTTTCTGTGATTCCCTACATCTCACCTTTCTTTGCAGACAAGCCATTTGAAATACCCTTATCTTATTTCACAGCCAATAAGTCATTGAAATAATGTGTATTTTTAGAGAAATCTTCTTATATAATTAGGCAGAAAATCTCACCTGCCATAGTTTTCAAAACAGCATAATTTCACTCTTCTCAATGCTTAATCTGTTGTATTACACAACCTTTGAGTATTTAGCTTTATCAATGACATGTCCTTTAAAAATGTTTTAGAGATCCTACCAGTCTTTGAAAACATCCTTGTTCCTTGTTTCAGTTCCAGTTTTATGTATATATTCTGCCTTGCACCTGATTATTCCAACAATTGATGGATGGCCTTGGGAATCTAATTCTGGTATTGATACTCTTTACTGATTGTCTCTCCTCGTAGCTGATTTCTTCATTATTGTGTAAATTTAGATCATGAGCTCATGTTTAGCTAAACAGCTGACCTTGTAAGACGCTTACGTGTGAACGCTCGTAAGCTTCAGGAGAAAGTCAGCAAAATTTATTTGTGTCCCTCCAATGAGTTGCCCACGAGGACACCGTTTTCTACAAGTGTTGGTCCAATACACCCTCTAGAGGCAGGGGACTCCGACAGGGCTGATTGGTGGCCCCCGATCTGGGGCAGGGGCAGTGGGCAGCCTGTGGCACGGGCTGGAGCCTCTTTGCATGTGTCCCTGGGACACATCTGCCTGCGAACTTCGGTCACCTGGCAGGAAGCTACGATTCCCAGACCTATGGTTAGCTGTGCAGCGAGGTGTACTGTGAGGACAGGTTCCACACACACTTCAAGTAAGAGGTCGGCCTGAGTGGAAAGGTGTGAGTTTGGGCAGCTGTGCAGACAAAGAAGGCGCCCTTTGGCCTGGGCCTAAATGCTTGTGACACCCCACTGGACCTGCCGTGCTCTGAGGGCCCTGCCCTGGGACCCCTGCTCCCCTGCCCTTTGTTCAGTCACAGCAGAGATGGCCACACCCACTCCTTCAGTGAGGCCAGAGTTCCAACCACCCTCAGCCCCGCCCCCTCTCCGCAGGTTACCCTGGACTACAGAGGCTGCATCCTGAGGCCAGGGCGTTCCGAGAATGCCAAGGGCAGACATGATGGCCTTAAATGATTTCCTCTTGTGTCAGGTTTGGTAAACTTTAGGAGCTAGGAAATGGTCCACTTTACAGAAATGTTCAAATTTACTGGCATTTCATATATTCTCTGCTATAACATTGTCCTGATTCTTTCTGTATATTCTTTACTTATGTTTTTGTTTTCCTTAATCAAAGTGTGTCTTTTCAATCTTTTCAAAGAAGATTCTTTGGACTTACTAAATCACCTCAATTTTATACGTTTTCTGATGTATTAAGTTCTGCTCATATCTTTATTTATCTTTTTTCTATGTTCTCAGGGTTTATTGTTTTGATCTTCTGATGTCAATTAAAACACTTGGTTATTCATTTTAATAAATATTTTACTTATAAAGATTTGAACTTTTGAAGATTCCAGCTTACTTGTAAGTTTCTAAGGGTCAGGTCCTCTCCATTGTTGCTGGCCTAAGGTTTAGTTCACCATATAGCAATGTATATATTGACCTATTTTCCCCTCGACTTTCTGTGATTCCCTACATCTCACCTTTCTTTGCAGACAAGCCATTTGAAATACCCTTAACTTATTTCACAGCCAATAAGTCATTGAAATAATGTGTATTTTTAGAGAAATCTTCTTATATAATTAGGCAGAAAATCTCACCTGCCATAGTTTTCAAAACAGCATAATTTCACTCTTCTCAATGCTTAATCTGTTGTATTACACAACCTTTGAGTATTTAGCTTTATCAATGACATGTAGAGATCCTACCAGTCTTTGAAAACATCCTTGTTCCTTGTTTCAGGTCCAGTTTTATGTATATATTCTGCCTTGCACCTGATTATTCCAACAATTGATGGATGGCCTTTTGAATCTAATTCTGGTATTGATAGTCTTTACTGATTGTCTCCCCTCGTAGCTGATTTCTTCATTATTGTGTAAATTTAGATCATGAGCTCATGTTTAGCTAAACAGCTGACCTTGTAAGACGCTTAGGTGTGAACGCTCGTAAGCTTCCGCAGAAAGACGGCAAAGATTTATTTGTGTCCCTCCAATGAGTTGCCCACGAGGACACCGTTTTCTACAAGTGTTGGTCCAATACTCCCTCTAGAGGAAGGGGACTCCGACAGGGCTGATTGGCGGCCCCCGATCTGGGGCAGGGGCAGTGGGCAGCCTGTAGCCCGGGCAGGAGCCTCTTTGCATGTGTCCCTGGGACACATCTGCCTGCGAACTTCGGTCACCTGGCAGGAAGCTACGATGCCCAGACCTATGGTTAGGTGTGCAGCGAGGTGTACTGTGAGAACAGGTTCCACACACACTTCAAGTAAGAGGTCGGCCTGAGTGGAAAGTTGAGAGTTTGGGCAGCTGTGCAGACAAAGAAGGCGCCCTTTGGCCTGGGCCTAAATGCTTGTGACACCCCACTGGACCTGCCGTGCTCTGAGGGCCCTGCCCTGGGCCCCCTGCTCCCGTGCCCTTTGTTCTGTCACAGCAGAGATGGCCACACCCACTCCTTCAGTGAGGGCAGAGTTCCAACCACCCTCAGCCCCGCCCCCTCTCCACAGGTTACCATGGACTACAGAGGCTGCATCCTGAGGCCAGGGCGTTCCGAGAATGCCAAGGGCAGACATGATGACCTTAAATGATTTCCTCTTGTGTCAGGTTTGGTAAACTTTAGGAGCTAGGAAATGGTCCACTTTACAGAAATGTTCAAATTTACTGGCATTTCATATATTCTCTGCTATAACATTGTCCTGATTCTTTCTGTATATTCTTTACTTATGTTTTTGTTTTCCTTAATCAAAGTGTGTCTTTTCAATCTTTTCAAAGAAGATTCTTTGGACTTACTAAATCACCTCAATTTTATACGTTTTCTGATGTATTAAGTTCTGCTCATATCTTTATTTATCTTTTTTCTATGTTCTCAGGGTTTATTGTTTTGATCTTCTGATGTCAATTAAAACACTTGGTTATTCATTTTAATAAATATTTTACTTATAAAGATTTGAACTTTTGAAGATTCCAGCTTACTTGTAAGTTTCTAAGGGTCAGGTCCTCTCCATTGTTGCTGGCCTAAGGTTTAGTTCACCATATAGCAATGTATATATTGACCTATTTTCCCCTCGACTTTCTGTGATTCCCTACATCTCACCTTTCTTTGCAGACAAGCCATTTGAAATACCCTTAACTTATTTCACAGCCAATAAGTCATTGAAATAATGTGTATTTTTAGAGAAATCTTCTTATATAATTAGGCAGAAAATCTCACCTGCCATAGTTTTCAAAACAGCATAATTTCACTCTTCTCAATGCTTAATCTGTTGTATTACACAACCTTTGAGTATTTAGCTTTATCAATGACATGTAGAGATCCTACCAGTCTTTGAAAACATCCTTGTTCCTTGTTTCAGTTCCAGTTTTATGTATATATTCTGCCTTGCACCTGATTATTCCAACAATTGATGGATGGCCTTGGGAATCTAATTCTGGTATTGATAGTCTTTACTGATTGTCTCCCCTCGTAGCTGATTTTTTCATTGTTGTGTAAATTTAGATCAAGAGCTCATGTTTAGCTAAACAGCTGACCTTGTAAGACGCTTAGGTGTGAACGCTCGTAAGCTTCCGCAGAAAGACGGCAAAGATTTATTTGTGTCCCTCCAATGAGTTGCCCATGAGGACACCGTTTTCTACACGTGTTTCTCCAATACTCCCTCTAGAGGAAGGGGACTCCGACAGGGCTGATTGGCGGCCCCCGATCTGGGGCAGGGGCAGTGGGCAGCCTGTAGCCCGGGCAGGAGCCTCTTTGCATGTGTCCCTGGGACACATCTGCCTGCGAACTTCGGTCACCTGGCAGGAAGCTACGATGCCCAGACCTATGGTTAGTTGTGCAGCGAGGTGTACTGTGAGGACAGGTTCCACACACACTTCAAGTAAGAGGTCGGCCTGAGTGGAAAGGTGAGAGTTTGGGCAGCTGTGCAGACAAAGAAGGCGCCCTTTGGCCTGGGCCTAAATGCTTGTGACACCCCACTGGACCTGCCGTGCTCTGAGGGCCCTGCCCTGGGCCCCCTGCTCCCGTGCCCTTTGTTCTGTCACAGCAGAGATGGCCACACCCACTCCTTCAGTGAGGGCAGAGTTCCAACCACCCTCAGCCCCGCCCCCTCTCCACAGGTTACCATGGACTACAGAGGCTGCATCCTGAGGCCAGGGCGTTCCGAGAATGCCAAGGGCAGACATGATGACCTTAAATGATTTCCTCTTGTGTCAGGTTTGGTAAACTTTAGGAGCTAGGAAATGGTCCACTTTACAGAAATGTTCAAATTTACTGGCATTTCATATATTCTCTGCTATAACATTGTCCTGATTCTTTGTGTATATTCTTTACTTATGTTTTTGTTTTCCTTAATCAAAGTGTGTCTTTTCAATCTTTTCAAAGAAGATTCTTTGGACTTACTAAATCACCTGAATTTTATACGTTTTCTGTTGTATTAATTTCTGCTCATATCTTTATTTATCTTTTTTCTATGTTCTCAGTGTTTATTGTTTTGATCTTCTGATGTCAATTAAAACACTTGGTTATTCATTTTAATAAATATTTTACTTATAAAGATTTGAACTTTTGAAGATTCCAGCTTACTTGTAAGTTTCTAAGAGTCAGGTCCTCTCCATTGTTGCTGGCCTAAGTTTTAGTACACCATATAGCAATGTATATATTGACCTATTTTCCCCTCGACTTTCTGTGATTCCCTACATCTCACCTTTCTTTGCAGACAAGCCATTTGAAATACCCTTAACTTATTTCACAGCCAATAAGTCATTGAAATAATGTGTATGTTTAGAGAAATCTTCTTATATAATTAGGCAGAAAATCTCACCTGCCATAGTTTTCAAAATAGCATAATTTCACTCTTCTCAATGCTTAATCTGTTGTATTACACAACCTTTGAGTATTTAGCTTTATCAATGACATGTCCTTTAAAAATGTTTTAGAGATCCTACCAGTCTTTGAACACATCCTTGTTCCTTGTTTCAGTTCCAGTTTTATGTATATATTCTGCCTTGCACCTGATTATTCCAACAATTGATGGATGGCCTTGGGAATCTAATTCTGGTATTGATACTCTTTACTGATTGTCTCTCCTCGTAGCTGATTTTTTCATTATTGTGTAAATTTAGATCATGAGCTCATGTTTAGCTAAACAGCTGACCCTGTAAGATGCTTAGGTGTGAACGCTCGTAAGCTTCCGCAGAAAGACGGCAAAGATTTATTTGTGTCCCTCCAATGAGTTGCCCACGAGGACACCGTTTTCTACAAGTGTTGGTCCAATACTCCCTCTAGAGGAAGGGGACTCCGACAGGGCTGATTGGCGGCCCCCGATCTGGGGCAGGGGCAGTGGGCAGCCTGTAGCCCGGGCAGGAGCCTCTTTGCATGTGTCCCTTGGACACATCTGCCTGCGAACTTCGGTCACCTGGCAGGAAGCTACGATGCCCAGACCTATGGTTAGGTGTGCAGCGAGGTGTACTGTGAGGACAGGTTCCACACACACTTCAAGTAAGAGGTCGGCCTGAGTGGAAAGGTGAGAGTTTGGGCAGCTGTGCAGACAAAGAAGGCGCCCTTTGGCCTGGGCCTAAATGCTTGTGACACCCCACTGGACCTGCCGTGTTCTGAGGGCCCTGCCCTGGGCCCCCTGCTCCCGTGCCCTTTGTTCTGTCACAGCAGAGATGGCCACACCCACTCCTTCAGTGAGGGCAGAGTTCCAACCACCCTCAGCCCCGCCCCCTCTCCACAGGTTACCATGGACTACAGAGGCTGCATCCTGAGGCCAGGGCGTTCCGAGAATGCCAAGGGCAGACATGATGACCTTAAATGATTTCCTCTTGTGTCAGGTTTGGTAAACTTTAGGAGCTAGGAAATGGTCCACTTTACAGAAATGTTCAAATTTACTGGCATTTCATATATTCTCTGCTATAACATTGTCCTGATTCTTTCTGTATATTCTTTACTTATGTTTTTGTTTTCCTTAATCAAAGTGTGTCTTTTCAATCTTTTCAAAGAAGATTCTTTGGACTTACTAAATCACCTCAATTTTATACGTTTTCTGTTGTATTAATTTCTGCTCATATCTTTCTTTATCTTTTTTCTATGTTCTCAGGTTTTATTGTTTTGATCTTCTGATGTCAATTAAAACACTTGGTTATTCATTTTAATAAATATTTTACTTATAAATATTTGAACTTTTGAAGATTCCAGCTTACTTGTAAGTTTCTAAGAGTCAGGTCCTCTCCATTGTTGCTGGCCTAAGTTTTAGTACACCATATAGCAATGTATATATTGACCTATTTTCCCCTCGACTTTCTGTGATTCCCTACATCTCACCTTTCTTTGCAGACAAGCCATTTGAAATACCCTTAACTTATTTCACAGCCAATAAGTCATTGAAATAATGTGTATTTTTAGAGAAATCTTCTTATATAATTAGGCTGAAAAATCTCACCTGCCATAGTTTTCAAAACAGCATAATTTCACTCTTCTCAATGCTTAATCTGTTGTATTACACAACCTTTGAGTATTTAGCTTTATCAATGACATGTCCTTTAAAAATGTTTTAGAGATCCTACCAGTCTTTGAAAACATCCTTGTTCCTTGTTTCAGTTCCAGTTTTATGTATATATTCTGCCTTGCACCTGATTATTCCAACAATTGATGGATGGCCTTGGGAATCTAATTCTGGTATTGATACTCTTTACTGATTGTCTCTCCTCGTAGCTGATTTTTTCATTATTGTGTAAATTTAGATCATGAGCTCATGTTTAGCTAAACAGCTGACCTTGTAAGACGCTTAGGTGTGAACGCTCGTAATCTTCTGCAGAAAGACGGCAAAGATTTATTTGTGTCCCTCCAATGAGTTGCCCACGAGGACACCGTTTTCTACAAGTGTTGGTCCAATACTCCCTCTAGAGGAAGGGGACTCCGACAGGGCTGATTGGCGGCCCCCGATCTGGGGCAGGGGCAGTGGGCAGCCTGTAGCCCGGGCAGGAGCCTCTTTGCATGTGTCCCTGGGACACATCTGCCTGCGAACTTCGGTCACCTGGCAGGAAGCTACGATGCCCAGACCTATGGTTAGCTGTGCAGCGAGGTGTACTGTGAGGACAGGTTCCACACACACTTCAAGTAAGAGGTCGGCCTGAGTGGAAAGGTGAGAGTTTGGGCAGCTGTGCAGATAAAGAAGGCGCCCTTTGGCCTGGGCCTAAATGCTTGTGACCGCCCACTGGACCTGCCGTGCTCTGAGGGTCCTGCCCTGGGACCCCTGCTCCCCTGCCCTCTGTTCAGTCACAGCAGAGATGGCCACACCCACTCCTCCAGTGAGGCCAGAGTTCCAACCACCCTCAGCCCCGCCCCCTCTCCGCAGGTTACCATGGACTACAGAGGCTGCATCCTGAGGCCAGGGCGTTCCGAGAATGCCAAGGGCAGACATGATGACCTTAAATGATTTCCTCTTGTGTCAGGTTTGGTAAACTTTAGGAGCTAGGAAATGGTCCACTTTACAGAAATGTTCAAATTTACTGGCATTTCATATATTCTCTGCTATAACATTGTCCTGATTCTTTCTGTATATTCTATACTTATGTTTTTGTTTTCCTTAATCAAAGTGTGTCTTTTCAATCTTTTCAAAGAAGATTCTTTGGACTTACTAAATCACCTCAATTTTATCCGTTTTCTGTTGTATTAAGTTCTGCTCATATCTTTATTTATCTTTTTTCTATGTTCTCAGGGTTTATTGTTTTGATCTTCTGATGTCAATTAAAACACTTGGTTATTCATTTTAATAAATATTTTACTTATAAAGATTTGAACTTTTGAAGATTCCAGCTTACTTGTAAGTTTCTAAGAGTCAGGTCCTCTCCATTGTTGCTGGCCTAAGTTTTAGTACACCATATAGCAATGTATATATTGACCTATTTTCCCCTCGACTTTCTGTGATTCCCTACATCTCACCTTTCTTTGCAGACAAGCCTTTTGAAATACCCTTAACTTATTTCACAGCCAATAAGTCATTGAAATAATGTGTATTTTTAGAGAAATCTTCTTATATAATTAGGCAGAAAATCTCACCTGCCATAGTTTTCAAAACAGCATAATTTCACTCTTCTCAATGCTTAATCTGTTGTATTACACAACCTTTGAGTATTTAGCTTTATCAATGACATGTCCTTTAAAAATGTTTTAGAGATCCTACCAGTCTTTGAAAACATCCTTGTTCCTTGTTTCAGTTCCAGTTTTATGTATATATTCTGCCTTGCACCTGATTATTCCAACAATTGATGGATGGCCTTGGGAATCTAATTCTGGTATTGATACTCTTTACTGATTGTCTCTCCTCGTAGCTGATTTCTTCATTATTGTGTAAATTTAGATCATGAGCTCATGTTTAGCTAAACAGCTGACCTTGTAAGACGCTTACGTGTGAACGCTCGTAAGCTTCAGGAGAAAGTCAGCAAAATTTATTTCTGTCCCTCCACTGAGTTGCCCACGAGGACACCGTTTTCTACAAGTGTTGGTCCAATACTCCCTCTAGAGGCAGGGCACTCCGACAGGGCTGATTGGTGGCCCCCGATCTGGGGCAGGGGCAGCGGGCAGCCTGTGGCACGGGCTGGAGCCTCTTTGCATGTGTCCCTGGGACACATCTGCCTGCGAACTTCGGTCATCTGGCAGGAAGCTATGATGCCCAGACCTATGGTTAGCTTTGCAGCGAGGTGTACTGTGAGGACAGGTTCCACACACACTTCAAGTAAGAGGTCGGCCTGAGTGGAAAGGTGAGAGTTTGGGCAGCTGTGCAGACAAAGAAGGCGCCCTTTGGCCTGGACCTAAATGCTTGTGACACCCCACTGGACCTGCCGTGCTCTGAGGGCCCTGCCCTGGGCCCCCTGCTCCTCTGCCCTTTGTTCAGTCACAGCAGAGATGGCCACACCCACTCCTTCATTGTGGCCAGAGTTCCAACCACCCTCAGCCCCGCCCCCTCTCCGCAGGTTACCCTGGACTACAGAGGCTGCATCCTGAGGCCAGGGCATTCCGAGAATGCAAAGGGCAGACATGATGACCGTAAATGATTTCCTCTTGTGTCAGGTTTGGTAAACTTTAGGAGCTAGGAAATGGTCCACTTTACAGAAATGTTCAAATTTACTGGCATTTCATATATTCTCTGCTATAACATTGTCCTGATTCTTTCTGTATATTCTTTACTTATGTTTTTGTTTTCCTTAATCAAAGTGTGTCTTTTCAATCTTTTCAAAGAAGATTCTTTGGACTTACTAAATCACCTCAATTTTATACGTTTTCTGATGTATTAAGTTCTGCTCATATCTTTATTTATCTTTTTTCTATGTTCTCAGGGTTTATTGTTTTGATCTTCTGATGTCAATTAAAACACTTGGTTATTCATTTTAATAAATATTTTACTTATAAAGATTTGAACTTTTGAAGATTCCAGCTTACTTCTAAGTTTCTAAGGGTCAGGTCCTCTCCATTGTTGCTGGCCTAAGGTTTAGTTCACCATATAGCAATGTATATATTGACCTATTTTCCCCTCGACTTTCTGTGATTCCCTACATCTCACCTTTCTTTGCAGACAAGCCATTTGAAATACCCTTAACTTATTTCACAGCCAATAAGTCATTGAAATAATGTGTATTTTTAGAGAAATCTTCTTATATAATTAGGCAGAAAATCTCACCTGCCATAGTTTTCAAAACAGCATAATTTCACTCTTCTCAATGCTTAATCTGTTGTATTACACAACCTTTGAGTATTTAGCTTTATCAATGGCATGTACTTTAAAAATGTTTTAGAGATCCTACCAGTCTTTGAAAACATCCTTGTTCCTTGTTTCAGGTCCAGTTTTATGTATATATTCTGCCTTGCACCTGATTATTCCAACAATTGCTGGATGGCCTTGGGAATCTAATTCTGGTATTGATAGTCTTTACTGATTGTCTCCCCTCGTAGCTGATTTCTTCATTATTGTGTAAATTTAGATCATGAGCTCATGTTTAGCTAAACAGCTGACCTTGTAAGACTCTTAGGTGTGAACAATCGTAAGCTTCCGCAGAAAGACGGCAAAGATTTATTTGTGTCCCTCCAATGAGTTGCCCACAAGGACACCGTTTTCTACAAGTGTTGGTCCAATACTCCCTCTAGAGGAAGGGGACTCCGACAGGGCTGATTGGCGGCCCCCGATCTGGGGCAGGGGCAGTGGGCAGCCTGTGGCCCGGGCAGGAGCCTCTTTGCATGTGTCCCTGGGACACATCTGCCTGCGAACTTCGGTCACCTGGCAGGAAGCTACGATGCCCAGACCTATGGTTAGCTGTGCAGCGAGGTGTACTGTGAGGACAGGTTCCACACACACTTCAAGTAAGAGGTCGGCCTGAGTGGAAAGGTGAGAGTTTGGGCAGCTGTGCAGATAAAGAAGGCGCCCTTTGGCCTGGGCCTAAATGCTTGTGACACCCCACTGGACCTGCCGTGCTCTGAGGGTCCTGCCCTGGGACCCCTGCTCCCCTGCCCTTTGTTCAGTCACAGCAGAGATGGCCACACCCACTCCTCCAGTGAGGCCAGAGTTCCAACCACCCTCAGCCCCGCCCCCTCTCCGCAGGTTACCATGGACTACAGAGGCTGCATCCTGAGGCCAGGGCGTTCCGAGAATGCCAAGGGCAGTCATGATGACCTTAAATGATTTCCTCTTGTGTCAGGTTTGGTAAACTTTAGGAGCTAGGAAATGGTCCACTTTACAGAAATGTTCAAATTTACTGGCATTTCATATATTCTCTGCTATAACATTGTCCTGATTCTTTCTGTATATTCTATAATTATGTTTCTGTTTTCCTTAATCAAAGTGTGTCTTTTCAATCTTTTCAAAGAAGATTCTTTGGACTTACTAAATCACCTCAATTTTATCCGTTTTCTGTTGTATTAAGTTCTGCTCATATCTTTATTTATCTTTTTTCTATGTTCTCAGGGTTTATTGTTTTGATCTTCTGATGTCAATTAAAACACTTGGTTATTCATTTTAATAAATATTTTACTTATAAAGATTTGAACTTTTGAAGATTCCAGATTACTTGTAAGTTTCTAAGAGTCAGGTCCTCTCCATTGTTGCTGGCCTAAGTTTTAGTACACCATATAGCAATGTATATATTGACCTATTTTCCCCTCGACTTTCTGTGATTCCCTACATCTCACCTTTCTTTGCAGACAAGCCATTTGAAATACCCTTAACTTATTTCACAGCCAATAAGTCATTGAAATAATGTGTATTTTTAGAGAAATCTTCTTATATAATGAGGCAGAAAATCTCACCTGCCATAGTTTTCAAAACAGCATAATTTCACTCTTCTCAATGCTTAATCTGTTGTATTACACAACCTTTGAGTATTTAGATTTATCAATGACATGTCCTTTAAAAATGTTTTAGAGATCCTACCAGTCTTTGAAAACATCCTTGTTCCTTGTTTCTGTTCCAGTTTTATGTATGTATTCTGCCTTGCACCTTATTATTCCAACAATTGATGGATGGCCTTGGGAATCTAATTCTGGTATTGATACTCTTTACTGATTGTCTCTCCTCGTAGCTGATTTCTTCATTATTGTGTAAATTTAGATCATGAGCTCATGTTTAGCTAAACAGCTGACCTTGTAAGACGCTTACGTGTGAACGCTCGTAAGCTTCAGGAGAAAGTCAGCAAAATTTATTTGTGTCCCTCCAATGAGTTGCCCACGAGGACACCGTTTTCTACAAGTGTTGGTCCAATACTCCCTCTAGAGGAAGGGGACTCCGACAGGGCTGATTGGTGGCCCCCGATCTGGGGCAGGGGCAGCGGGCAGCCTGTGGCACGGGCTGGAGCCTCTTTGCATGTGTCCCTGGGACACATCTGCCTGCGAACTTCGGTCACCTGGCAGGAAGCTATGATGCCCAGACCTATGGTTAGCTGTGCAGCGAGGTGTACTGTGAGGACACGTTCCACACACACTTCAAGTAAGAGGTCGGCCTGAGTGGAAAGGTGAGAGTTTGGGCAGCTGTGCAGACAAAGAAGGCGCCCTTTGGCCTGGGCCTAAATGCTTGTGACACCCCACTGGACCTGCCGTGTTCTGAGGGCCCTGCCCTGGGCCCCCTGCTCCCGTGCCCTTTGTTCTGTCACAGCAGAGATGGCCACACCCACTCCTTCAGTGAGGGCAGAGTTCCAACCACCCTCAGCCCCGCCCCCTCTCCACAGGTTACCATGGACTACAGAGGCTGCATCCTGAGGCCAGGGCGTTCTGAGAATGCCAAGGGCAGACATGATGACCTTAAATGATTTCCTCTTGTGTCAGGTTTGGTAAACTTTAGGAGCTAGGAAATGGTCCACTTTACAGAAATGTTCAAATTTACTGGCATTTCATATATTCTCTGCTATAACATTGTCCTGATTCTTTCTGTATATTCTTTACTTATGTTTTTGTTTTCCTTAATCAAAGTGTGTCTTTTCAATATTTTCAAAGAAGATTCTTTGGACTTACTAAATCACCTGAATTTTATACGTTTTCTGTTGTATTAATTTCTGCTCATATCTTTATTTATCTTTTTTCTATGTTCTCAGGGTTTATTGTTTTGATCTTCTGATGTCAATTAAAACACTTGGTTATTCATTTTAATAAATATTTTACTTATAAAGATTTGAACTTTTGAAGATTCCAGCTTACTTGTAAGTTTCTAAGAGTCAGGTCCTCTCCATTGTTGCTGGCCTAAGTTTTAGTACACCATATAGCAATGTATATATTGACCTATTTTCCCCTCGACTTTCTGTGATTCCCTACATCTCACCTTTCTTTGCAGACAAGCCATTTGAAATACCCTTAACTTATTTCACAGCCAATAAGTCATTGAAATAATGTGTATTTTTAGAGAAATCTTCTTATATAATTAGGCAGAAAAATCTCACCTGCCATAGTTTTCAAAACAGCATAATTTCACTCTTCTCAATGCTTAATCTGTTGTATTACACAACCTTTGAGTATTTAGCTTTATCAATGACATGTCCTTTAAAAATGTTTTAGAGATCCTACCAGTCTTTGAAAACATCCTTGTTCCTTGTTTCAGTTCCAGTTTTATGTATATATTCTGCCTTGCACCTGATTATTCCAACAATTGATGGATGGCCTTGGGTATCTAATTCTGGTATTGATACTCTTTACTGATTGTCTCTCCTCGTAGCTGATTTTTTCATTATTGTGTAAATTTAGATCATGAGCTCATGTTTAGCTAAACACCTGACCTTGTAAGACGCTTAGGTGTGAACGCTCGTAATCTTCTGCAGAAAGACGGCAAAGATTTATTTGTGTCCCTCCAATGAGTTGCCCACGAGGACACCGTTTTCTACAAGTGTTGGTCCAATACTCCCTCTAGAGGAAGGGGACTCCGACAGGGCTGATTGGCGGCCCCCGATCTGGGGCAGGGGCAGTGGGCAGCCTGTAGCCCGGGCAGGAGCCTCTTTGCATGTGTCCCTGGGACACATCTGCCTGCGAACTTCGGTCACCTGGCAGGAAGCTACGATGCCCAGACTTATGGTTAGGTGTGCAGCGAGGTGTACTGTGAGGACAGGTTCCACACACACTTCAAGTAAGAGGTCGGCCTGAGTGGAAAGGTGAGAGTTTGGGCAGCTGTGCAGATAAAGAAGGCGCCCTTTGGCCTGGGCCTAAATGCTTGTGACCGCCCACTGGACCTGCCGTGCTCTGAGGGTCCTGCCCTGGGACCCCTGCTCCCCTGCCCTTTGTTCAGTCACAGCAGAGATGGCCACACCCACTCCTCCAGTGAGGCCAGAGTTCCAACCACCCTCAGCCCCGCCCCCTCTCCGCAGGTTACCATGGACTACAGAGGCTGCATCCTGAGGCCAGGGCGTTCCGAGAATGCCAAGGGCAGACATGATGACCTTAAATGATTTCCTCTTGTGTCAGGTTTGGTAAACTTTAGGAGCTAGGAAATGGTCCACTTTACAGAAATGTTCAAATTTACTGGCATTTCATATATTCTCTGCTATAACATTGTCCTGATTCTTTCTGTATATTCTATACTTATGTTTTTGTTTTCCTTAATCAAAGTGTGTCTTTTCAATCTTTTCAAAGAAGATTCTTTGGACTTACTAAATCACCTCAATTTTATCCGTTTTCTGTTGTATTAAGTTCTGCTCATATCTTTATTTATCTTTTTTCTATGTTCTCAGGGTTTATTGTTTTGATCTTCTGATGTCAATTAAAACACTTGGTTATTCATTTTAATAAATATTTTACTTATAAAGATTTGAACTTTTGAAGATTCCAGCTTACTTGTAAGTTTCTAAGAGTCAGGTCCTCTCCATTGTTGCTGGCCTAAGTTTTAGTACACCATATAGCAATGTATATATTGACCTATTTTCCCCTCGACTTTCTGTGATTCCCTACATCTCACCTTTCTTTGCAGACAAGCCTTTTGAAATACCCTTAACTTATTTCACAGCCAATAAGTCATTGAAATAATGTGTATTTTTAGAGAAATCTTCTTATATAATTAGGCAGAAAATCTCACCTGCCATAGTTTTCAAAACAGCATAATTTCACTCTTCTCAATGCTTAATCTGTTGTATTACACAACCTTTGAGTATTTAGCTTTATCAATGACATGTCCTTTAAAAATGTTTTAGAGATCCTACCAGTCTTTGAAAACATCCTTGTTCCTTGTTTCAGTTCCAGTTTTATGTATATATTCTGCCTTGCACCTGATTATTCCAACAATTGATGGATGGCCTTGGGAATCTAATTCTGGTATTGATACTCTTTACTGATTGTCTCTCCTCGTAGCTGATTCCTTCATTATTGTGTAAATTTAGATCATGAGCTCATGTTTAGCTAAACAGCTGACCTTGTAAGACGCTTACGTGTGAACGCTCGTAAGCTTCAGGAGAAAGTCAGCAAAATTTATTTGTGTCCCTCCAATGAGTTGCCCACGAGGACACCGTTTTCTACAAGTGTTGGTCCAATACTCCCTCTAGAGGAAGGGGACTCCGACAGGGCTGATTGGTGGCCCCCGATCTGGGGCAGGGGCAGTGGGCAGCCTGTGGCACGGGCTGGAGCCTCTTTGCATGTGTCCCTGGGACACATCTGCCTGCGAACTTCGGTCACCTGGCAGGAAGCTACGATTCCCAGACCTATGGTTAGCTGTGCAGCGAGGTGTACTGTGAGGACAGGTTCCACACACACTTCAAGTAAGAGGTCGGCCTGAGTGGAAAGGTGAGAGTTTGGGCAGCTGTGCAGACAAAGAAGGCGCCCTTTGGCCTGGGCCTAAATGCTTGTGACACCCCACTGGACCTGCCGTGCTCTGAGGGCCCTGCCCTGGGTCCCCTGCTCCCCTGCCCTTTGTTCAGTCACAGCAGAGATGGCCACACCCACTCCTTCAGTGAGGGCAGAGTTCCAACCACCCTCAGCCCCGCCCCCTCTCCGCAGGTTACCCTGGACTACAGAGGCTGCATCCTGAGGCCAGGGCGTTCCGAGAATGCCAAGGGCAGACATGATGACCTTAAATGATTTCCTCTTGTGTCAGGTTTGGTAAACTTTAGGAGCTAGGAAATGGTCCACTTTACAGAAATGTTCAAATTTACTGGCATTTCATATATTCTCTGCTATAACATTGTCCTGATTCTTTCTGTATATTCTTTACTTATGTTTTTGTTTTCCTTAATCAAAGTGTGTCTTTTCAATCTTTTCAAAGAAGATTCTTTGGACTTACTAAATCACCTCAATTTTATACGTTTTCTGATGTATTAAGTTCTGCTCATATCTTTATTTATCTTTTTTCTATGTTCTCAGGGTTTATTGTTTTGATCTTCTGATGTCAATTAAAACACTTGGTTATTCATTTTAATAAATATTTTACTTATAAAGATTTGAACTTTTGAAGATTCCAGCTTACTTCTAAGTTTCTAAGGGTCAGGTCCTCTCCATTGTTGCTGGCCTAAGGTTTAGTTCACCATATAGCAATGTATATATTGACCTATTTTCCCCTCGACTTTCTGTGATTCCCTACATCTCACCTTTCTTTGCAGACAAGCCATTTGAAATACCCTTAACTTATTTCACAGCCAATAAGTCATTGAAATAATGTGTATTTTTAGAGAAATCTTCTTATATAATTAGGCAGAAAATCTCACCTGCCATAGTTTTCAAAACAGCATAATTTCACTCTTCTCAATGCTTAATCTGTTGTATTACACAACCTTTGAGTATTTAGCTTTATCAATGACATGTACTTTAAAAATGTTTTAGAGATCCTACCAGTCTTTGAAAACATCCTTGTTCCTTGTTTCAGGTCCAGTTTTATGTATATATTCTGCCTTGCACCTGATTATTCCAACAATTGCTGGATGGCCTTGGGAATCTAATTCTGGTATTGATAGTCTTTACTGATTGTCTCCCCTCGTAGCTGATTTCTTCATTATTGTGTAAATTTAGATCATGAGCTCATGTTTAGCTAAACAGCTGACCTTGTAAGACTCTTAGGTGTGAACAATCGTAAGCTTCCGCAGAAAGACGGCAAAGATTTATTTGTGTCCCTCCAATGAGTTGCCCACAAGGACACCGTTTTCTACAAGTGTTGGTCCAATACTCCCTCTAGAGGAAGGGGACTCCGACAGGGCTGATTGGCGGCCCCCGATCTGGGGCAGGGGCAGTGGGCAGCCTGTGGCCCGGGCAGGAGCCTCTTTGCATGTGTCCCTGGGACACATCTGCCTGCGAACTTCGGTCACCTGGCAGGAAGCTACGATGCCCAGACCTATGGTTAGCTGTGCAGCGAGGTGTACTGTGAGGACAGGTTCCACACACACTTCAAGTAAGAGGTCGGCCTGAGTGGAAAGGTGAGAGTTTGGGCAGCTGTGCAGATAAAGAAGGCGCCCTTTGGCCTGGGCCTAAATGCTTGTGACCGCCCACTGGACCTGCCGTGCTCTGAGGGTCCTGCCCTGGGACCCATGCTCCCCTGCCCTTTGTTCAGTCACAGCAGAGATGGCCACACCCACTCCTCCAGTGAGGCCAGAGTTCCAACCACCCTCAGCCCCGCCCCCTCTCCGCAGGTTACCATGGACTACAGAGGCTGCATCCTGAGGCCAGGGCGTTCCGAGAATGCCAAGGGCAGACATGATGACCTTAAATGATTTCCTCTTGTGTCAGGTTTGGTAAACTTTAGGAGCTAGGAAATGGTCCACTTTACAGAAATGTTCAAATTTACTGGCATTTCATATATTCTCTGCTATAACATTGTCCTGATTCTTTCTGTATATTCTATACTTATGTTTTTGTTTTCCTTAATCAAAGTGTGTCTTTTCAATCTTTTCAAAGAAGATTCTTTGGACTTACTAAATCACCTCAATTTTATCCGTTTTCTGTTGTATTAAGTTCTGCTCATATCTTTATTTATCTTTTTTCTATGTTCTCAGGGTTTATTGTTTTGATCTTCTGATGTCAATTAAAACACTTGGTTATTCATTTTAATAAATATTTTCCTTATAAAGATTTGAACTTTTGAAGATTCCAGATTACTTGTAAGTTTCTAAGAGTCAGGTCCTCTCCATTGTTGCTGGCCTAAGTTTTAGTACACCATATAGCAATGTATTTATTGACCTATTTTCCCCTCGACTTTCTGTGATTCCCTACATCTCACCTTTCTTTGCAGACAAGCCATTTGAAATACCCTTAACTTATTTCACAGCCAATAAGTCATTGAAATAATGTGTATTTTTAGAGAAATCTTCTTATATAATTAGGCAGAAAATCTCACCTGCCATAGTTTTCAAAACAGCATAATTTCACTCTTCTCAATGCTTAATCTGTTGTATTACACAACCTTTGAGTATTTAGCTTTATCAATGACATGTCCTTTAAAAATGTTTTAGAGATCCTACCAGTCTTTGAAAACATCCTTGTTCCTTGTTTCTGTTCCAGTTTTATGTATGTATTCTGCCTTGCACCTTATTATTCCAACAATTGATGGATGGCCTTGGGAATCTAATTCTGGTATTGATACTCTTTACTGATTGTCTCTCCTCGTAGCTGATTTCTTCATTATTGTGTAAATTTAGATCATGAGCTCATGTTTAGCTAAACAGCTGACCTTGTAAGACGCTTACGTGTGAACGCTCGTAAGCTTCAGGAGAAAGTCAGCAAAATTTATTTGTGTCCCTCCAATGAGTTGCCCACGAGGACACCGTTTTCTACAAGTGTTGGTCCAATACTCCCTCTAGAGGAAGGGGACTCCGACAGGGCTGATTGGTGGCCCCCGATCTGGGGCAGGGGCAGCGGGCAGCCTGTGGCACGGGCTGGAGCCTCTTTGCATGTGTCCCTGGGACACATCTGCCTGCGAACTTCGGTCACCTGGCAGGAAGCTATGATGCCCAGACCTATGGTTAGCTGTGCAGCGAGGTGTACTGTGAGGACACGTTCCACACACACTTCAAGTAAGAGGTCGGCCTGAGTGGAAAGGTGAGAGTTTGGGCAGCTGTGCAGACAAAGAAGGCGCCCTTTGGCCTGGGCCTAAATGCTTGTGACACCCCACTGGACCTGCCGTGCTCTGAGGGCCCTGCCCTGGGCCCCCTGCTCCTCTGCCCTTTGTTCAGTCACAGCAGAGATGGCCACACCCACTCCTTCAGTGAGGCCAGTGTTCCAACCACCCTCAGCCCCGCCCCCTCTCCGCAGGTTACCCTGGACTACAGAGGCTGCATTCTGAGGCCAGGGCGTTCCGAGAATGCCAAGGGCAGACATGATGACCTTAAATGATTTCCTCTTGTGTCAGGTTTGGTAAACTTTAGGAGCTAGGAAATGGTCCACTTTACAGAAATGTTCAAATTTACTGGCATTTCATATATTCTCTGCTATAACATTGTCCTGATTCTTTCTGTATATTCTTTACTTATGTTTTTGTTTTCCTTAATCAAAGTGTGTCTTTTCAATCTTTTCAAAGAAGATTCTTTGGACTTACTAAATCACCTCAATTTTATACGTTTTCTGATGTATTAAGTTCTGCTCATATCTTTATTTATCTTTTTTCTATGTTCTCAGGGTTTATTGTTTTGATCTTCTGATGTCAATTAAAACACTTGGTTATTCATTTTAATAAATATTTTACTTATAAAGATTTGAACTTTTGAAGATTCCAGCTTACTTGTAAGTTTCTAAGGGTCAGGTCCTCTCCATTGTTGCTGGCCTAAGGTTTAGTTCACCATATAGCAATGTATATATTGACCTATTTTCCCCTCGACTTTCTGTGATTCCCTACATCTCACCTTTCTTTGCAGACAAGCCATTTGAAATACCCTTAACTTATTTCACAGCCAATAAGTCATTGAAATAATGTGTATTTTTAGAGAAATCTTCTTATATAATTAGGCAGAAAATCTCACCTGCCATAGTTTTCAAAACAGCATAATTTCACTCTTCTCAATGCTTAATCTGTTGTATTACACAACCTTTGAGTATTTAGCTTTATCAATGTCATGTAGAGATCCTACCAGTCTTTGAAAACATCCTTGTTCCTTGTTTCAGGTCCAGTTTTATGTATATATTCTGCCTTGCACCTGATTATTCCAACAATTGATGGATGGCCTT
The DNA here is from genome assembly GCF_964341445.2 of Mesoplodon mirus. Lineage (NCBI taxonomy): Eukaryota > Metazoa > Chordata > Mammalia > Artiodactyla > Ziphiidae > Mesoplodon > Mesoplodon mirus. The sequence continues at coordinate 75,828 of NW_028295300.1, forward strand.
GGGAATCTAATTCTGGTATTGATAGTCTTTACTGATTGTCTCCCCTCGTAGCTGATTTTTTCATTATTGTGTAAATTTAGATCATGAGCTCATGTTTAGCTAAACAGCTGACCTTGTAAGACGCTTAGGTGTGAACGCTCGTAAGCTTCCGCAGAAAGACGGCAAAGATTTATTTGTGTCCCTCCAATGAGTTGCCCACGAGGACACCGTTTTCTACAAGTGTTGGTCCAATACTCCCTCTAGAGGAAGGGGACTCCGACAGGGCTGATTGGCGGCCCCCGATCTGGGGCAGGGGCAGTGGGCAGCCTGTAGCCCGGGCAGGAGCCTCATTGCATGTGTCCCTGGGACACATCTGCCTGCGAACTTCGGTCACCTGGCAGGAAGCTACGATGCCCCGACCTATGGTTAGCTGTGCAGCGAGGTGTACTGTGAGGACAGGTTCCACACACACTTCAAGTAAGAGGTCAGCCTGAGTGGAAAGGTGAGAGTTTGGGCAGCTGTGCAGACAAAGAAGGCGCCCTTTGGCCTGGGCCTAAATGCTTGTGACAGCCCACTGGACCTGCCGTGCTCTGAGGGCCCTGACCTGGGCCCCCTGCTCCCCTGCCCTTTGTTCAGTCACAGCAGAGATGGCCACACCCACTCCTTCAGTGAGGCCAGAGTTCCAACCACCCTCAGCCCCGCCCCCTCTCCGCAGGTTACCATGGACTACAGAGGCTGCATCCTGAGGCCAGGGCGTTCCGAGAATGCCAAGGGCAGACATGATGACCTTAAATGATTTCCTCTTGTGTCAGGTTTGGTAAACTTTAGGAGCTAGGAAATGGTCCACTTTACAGAAATGTTCAAATTTACTGGCATTTCATATATTCTCTGTTATAACATTGTCCTGATTCTTTCTGTATATTCTTTATTATGTTTTTGTTTTCCTTAATCAAAGTGTGTCTTTTCAATCTTTTCAAAGAAGATTCTTTGGACTTACTAAATCACCTCAATTTTATACGTTTTCTGTTGTATTAAGTTCTGCTCATATCTTTATTTATCTTTTTTCTATGTTCTCAGGGTTTATTGTTTTGATCTTCTGATGTCAATTAAAACACTTGGTTATTCATTTTAATAAATATTTTACTTATAAAGATTTGAACTTTTGAACATTCCAGCTTACTTGTAAGTTTCTAAGGGTCAGGTCCTCTCCATTGTTGCTGGACTAAAGTTTAGTTCACCATATAGCAATGTATATATTGACCTATTTTCCCCTCGACTTTCTGTGATTCCCTACATCTCACCTTTCTTTGCAGACAAGCCATTTGAAATACCCTTAACTTATTTCACAGCCAATAAGTCATTGAAATAATGTGTATTTTTAGAGAAATCTTCTTATATAATTAGGCAGAAAATCTCACCTGCCATAGTTTTCAAAACAGCATAATTTCACTCTTCTCAATGCTTAATCTGTTGTATTACACAACCTTTGAGTATTTAGCTTTATCAATGACATGTACTTTAAAAATGTTTTAGAGATCCTACCAGTCTTTGAAAACATCCTTGCTCCTTGATTCAGGTCCAGTTTTATGTATATATTCTGCCTTGCACCTGATTATTCCAACAATTGCTGGATGGCCTTGGGAATCTAATTCTGGTATTGATAGTCTTTACTGATTGTCTCCCCTCGTAGCTGATTTCTTCATTATTGTGTAAATTTAGATCATGAGCTCATGTTTAGCTAAACAGCTGACCTTGTAAGACGCTTAGGTGTGAACAATCGTAAGCTTCCGCTGAAAGACGGCAAAGATTTATTTGTGTCCCTCCAATGAGTTGCCCACAAGGACACCGTTTTCTACAAGTGTTGGTCCAATACTCCCTCTAGAGGCAGGGGACTCCGACAGGGCTGATTGGCGGCCCCCGATCTGGGGCAGGGGCAGTGGGCAGCCTGTGGCCCGGGCAGGAGCCTCTTTGCATGTGTCCCTGGGACACATCTGCCTGCGAACTTCGGTCACCTGGCAGGAAGCTACGATGCCCAGACCTATGGTTAGCTGTGCAGCGAGGTGTACTGTGAGGACAGGTTCCACACACACTTCAAGTAAGAGGTCGGCCTGAGTGGAAAGGTGAGAGTTTGGGCAGCTGTGCAGATAAAGAAGGCGCCCTTTGGCCTGGGCCTAAATGCTTGTGACCGCCCACTGGACCTGCCGTGCTCTGAGGGTCCTGCCCTGGGACCCCTGCTCCCCTGCCCTTTGTTCAGTCACAGCAGAGATGGCCACACCCACTCCTCCAGTGAGGCCAGAGTTCCAACCACCCTCAGCCCCGCCCCCTCTCCGCAGGTTACCATGGACTACAGAGGCTGCATCCTGAGGTCAGGGCGTTCCGAGAATGCCAAGGGCAGACATGATGACCTTAAATGATTTCCTCTTGTGTCAGGTTTGGTAAACTTTAGGAGCTAGGAAATGGTCCACTTTACAGAAATGTTCAAATTTACTGGCATTTCATATATTCTCTGCTATAACATTGTCCTGATTCTTTCTGTATATTCTATACTTATGTTTTTGTTTTCCTTAATCAAAGTGTGTCTTTTCAATCTTTTCAAAGAAGATTCTTTGGACTTACTAAATCACCTCAATTTTATCCGTTTTCTGTTGTATTAAGTTCTGCTCATAACTTTATTTATCTTTTTTCTATGTTCTCAGGGTTTATTGTTTTGATCTTCTGATGTCAATTAAAACACTTGGTTATTCATTTTAATAAATATTTTACTTATAAAGATTTGAACTTTTGAAGATTCCAGCTTACTTGTAAGTTTCTAAGAGTCAGGTCCTCTCCATTGTTGCTGGCCTAAGTTTTAGTACACCATATAGCAATGTATATATTGACCTATTTTCCCCTCGACTTTCTGTGATTCCCTACATCTCACCTTTCTTTGCAGACAAGCCATTTGAAATACCCTTAAATTATTTCACAGCCAATAAGTCATGGAAATAATGTGTATTTTTAGAGAAATCTTCTTATATAATTAGGCAGAAAATCTCACCTGCCATAGTTTTCAAAACAGCATAATTTCACTCTTCTCAATGCTTAATCTGTTGTATTACACAACCTTTGAGTATTTAGCTTTATCAATGACATGTAGAGATCCTACCAGTCTTTGAAAACATCCTTGTTCCTTGTTTCAGGTCCAGTTTTATGTATATATTCTGCCTTGCACCTGATTATTCCAACAATTAATGGATGGCCTTGGGAATCTAATTCTGGTATTGATAGTCTTTACTGATTGTCTCCCCTCGTAGCTGATTTTTTCATTATTGTGTAAATTTAGATCATGAGCTCATGTTTAGCTAAACAGCTGACCTTGTAAGACGCTTAGGTGTGAACGCTCGTAAGCTTCCGCAGAAAGACGGCAAAGATTTATTTGTGTCCCTCCGAAGAGTTGCCCACGAGGACACCGTTTTCTACAAGTGTTGGTCCAATACTCCCTCTAGAGGAAGGGGACTCCGACAGGGCTGATTGGAGGCCCCCGATCTGGGGCAGGGGCAGTGGGCAGCCTGTGGCCCGGGCAGGAGCCTCTTTGCATGTGTCCCTGGGACACATCTGCCTGCGAACTTCGGTCACCTGGCAGGAAGCTACGATGCCCAGACCTATGGTTAGCTGTGCAGCGAGGTGTACTGTGAGGACAGGTTCCACACACACTTCAAGTAAGAGGTCGGCCTGAGTGGAAAGGTGAGAGTTTGGGCAGCTGTGCAGACAAAGAAGGCGCCCTTTGGCCTGGGCCTAAATGCTTGTGACACCCCACTGGACCTGCCGTGCTCTGAGAGCCCTGCCCTGGGCCCCCTGCTCCCCTGCCCTTTGTGCAGTCACAGCAGAGATGGCCACACACACTCCTTCAGTGAGGCCAGAGTTCCAACCACCCTCAGCCCCGCCCCCTCTCCGCAGGTTACCATGGACAACAGAGGCTGCATCCTGAGGCCAGGGCGGTCCGAGAATGCCAAGGGCAGACATGATGGCCTTAAATGATTTCCTCTTGTGTCAGGTTTGGTAAACTTTAGGAGCTAGGAAATGGTCCACTTTACAGAAATGTTCAAATTTACTGGCATTTCATATATTCTCTGTTATAACATTGTGCTGGTTCTTTCTGTATATTCTTTACTTATGTTTTTGTTTTCCTTAATCAAAGTGTGTCTTTTCAATCTTTTCAAAGAAGATTCTTTGGACTTACTAAATCACCTCAATTTTATACGTTTTCTGATGTATTATGTTCTGCTCATATCTTTATTTATCTTTTTTCTATGTTCTCAGTGTTTATTGTTTTGATCTTCTGATGTCAATTAAAACAGTTGGTTATTCATTTTAATAAATATTTTACTTATAAAGATTTGAACTTTGGAAGATTCCAGCTTACTTGTAAGTTTCTAAGGGTCAGGTCCTCTCCACTGTTGCTGGCCTAAAGTTTAGTTCACCATATAGCAATGTATATATTGACCTATTTTCCCCTCGACTTTCTGTGATTCCCTACATCTCACCTTTCTTTGCAGACAAGCCATTTGAAATACCCTTAACTTATTTCACAGCCAATAAGTCATTGAAATAATGTGTATTTTTAGAGAAATCTTCTTATATAATTAGGCAGAAAATCTTACCTGCCATAGTTTTCAAAACAGCATAATTTCACTCTTCTCAATGCTTAATCTGTTGTATTACACAACCTTTGAGTATTTAGCTTTATCAATGACATGTCCTTTAAAAATGTTTTAGAGATCCTACCAGTCTTTGAAAACATCCTTGTTCCTTGTTTCAGGTCCAGTTTTATGTATATATTCTGCCTTGCACCTGATTATTCCAACAATTGATGGATGGCCTTGGGAATCTAATTCTGGTATTGATAGTCTTTACTGATTGTCTCCCCTCGTAGCTGATTTCTTCATTATTGTGTAAATTTAGATCATGAGCTCATGTTTAGCTAAACAGCTGACCTTGTAAGACGCTTAGGTGTGAACGCTCGTAATCTTCCGCAGAAAGACGGCAAAGATTTATTTCTGTCCCTCCAATGAGTTGCCCACGAGGACACCGTTTTCTACAAGTGTTGGTCCAATACTCCCTCTAGAGGAAGGGGACTCCGACAGGGCTGATTGGCGGCCCCCGATCTGGGGCAGGGGCAGTGGGCAGCCTGTGGCCCGGGCAGGAGCCTCTTTGCATGTGTCCCTGGGACACATCTGCCTGCGAACTTCGGTCACCTGGCAGGAAGCTACGATGCCCAGACCTATGGTTAGCTGTGCAGCGAGGTGTACTGTGAGGACAGGTTCCACACACACTTCAAGTAAGAGGTCGGCCTGAGTGGAAAGGTGAGAGTTTGGGCAGCTGTGCAGACAAAGAAGGCGCCCTTTGGCCTGGGCCTAAATGCTTGTGACACCCCACTGGACCTGCCGTGCTCTGAGGGCCCTGCCCTGGGCCCCCTGCTCCCCTGCCCTTTGTTCAGTCACAGCAGAGATGGCCACACCCACTCCTTCAGTGAGGGCAGAGTTCCAGCCACCCTCAGCCCCGCCCCCTCTCCGCAGGTTACCATGGACTACAGAGGCTGCATCCTGAGGCCAGGGCGTTCCGAGAATGCCAAGGGCAGACATGATGACCTTAAATGATTTCCTCTTGTGTGAGGTTTGGTAAACTTTAGGAGCTAGGAAATGGTCCACTTTACAGAAATGTTCAAATTTACTGGCATTTCATATATTCTCTGTTATAACATTGTCCTGATTCTTTCTGTATATTCTTTACTTATGTTTTTGTTTTCCTTAATCAAAGTGTGTCTTTTCAATCTTTTCAAAGAAGATTCTTTGGACTTACTAAATCACCTCAATTTTATCCGTTTTCTGTTGTATTAAGTTCTGCTCATATCTTTATTTATCTTTTTTCTATGTTCTCAGGGTTTATTGTTTTGATCTTCTGATGTCAATTAAAACACTTGGTTATTCATTTTAATAAATATTCTACTTATAAAGATTTGAACTTTTGAAGATTCCAGCTTACTTGTAAGTTTCTAAGGGTCAGGTCCTCTCCATTGTTGCTGGCCTAAGGCTTAGTTCACCATATAGCAATGTATATATTGACCTATTTTCCCCTCGACTTTTGTGATTCCCTACATCTCACCTTTCTTTGCAGACAAGCCATTTGAAATACCCTTAACTTATTTCACAGCCAATAAGTCATTGAAATAATGTGTATTTTTAGAGAAATCTTCTTATATAATTAGGCAGAAAATCTCACCTGCCATAGTTTTCAAAACAGCATAATTTCACTCTTCTCAATGCTTAATCTGTTGTATTACACAACCTTTGAGTATTTAGCTTTATCAATGACATGTCCTTTAAAAATGTTTTAGAGATCCTACCAGTCTTTGAAAACATCCTTGTTCCTTGTTTCAGTTCCAGTTTTATGTATATATTCTGCCTTGCACCTGATTATTCCAACAATTGATGGATGGCCTTGGGAATCTAATTCTGGTATTGATACTCTTTACTGATTGTCTCTCCTCGTAGCTGATTTCTTCATTATTGTGTAAATTTAGATCATGAGCTCATGTTTAGCTAAACAGCTGACCTTGTAAGACGCTTACGTGTGAACGCTCGTAAGCTTCAGGAGAAAGTCAGCAAAATTTATTTGTGTCCCTCCAATGAGTTGCCCACGAGGAACCGTTTTCTACAAGTGTTGGTCCAATACTCCCTCTAGAGGAAGGGGACTCCGACAGGGCTGATTGGTGGCCCCCGATCTGGGGCAGGGGCAGCGGGCAGCCTGTGGCACGGGCTGGAGCCTCTTTGCATGTGTCCCTGGGACACATCTGCCTGCGAACTTCGGTCACCTGGCAGGAAGCTACGATGCCCAGACCTATGGTTAGCTGTGCAGTGAGGTGTACTGTGAGGACAGGTTCCACACACACTTCAAGTAAGAGGTCGGCCTGAGTGGAAAGGTGAGAGTTTGGGCAGCTGTGCAGACAAAGAAGGCGCCCTTTGACCTGGGCCTAAATGCTTGTGACACCCCACTGGACCTGCCGTGCTCTGAGGGCCCTGCCCTGGGCCCCCTGCTCCCCTGCCCTTTGTTCAGTCACAGCAGAGATGGCCACACCCACTCCTTCAGTGAGGGCAGAGTTCCAGCCACCCTCAGCCCCGCCCCCTCTCCACAGGTTACCATGGACTACAGAGGCTGCATCCTGAGGCCAGGGCGTTCCGAGAATGCCAAGGGCAGACATGATGACCTTAAATGATTTCCTCTTGTGTGAGGTTTGGTAAACTTTAGGAGCTAGGAAATGGTCCACTTTACAGAAATGTTCAAATTTACTGGCATTTCATATATTCTCTGTTATAACATTGTCCTGATTCTTTCTGTATATTCTTTATTATGTTTTTGTTTTCCTTAATCAAAGTGTGTCTTTTCAATCTTTTCAAAGAAGATTCTTTGGACTTACTAAATCACCTCAATTTTATACGTTTTCTGTTGTATTAAGTTCTGCTCATATCTTTATTTATCTTTTTTCTATGTTCTCAGGGTTTATTGTTTTGATCTTCTGATGTCAATTAAAACACTTGGTTATTCATTTTAATAAATATTTTACTTATAAAGATTTGAACTTTTGAACATTCCAGCTTACTTGTAAGTTTCTAAGGGTCAGGTCCTCTCCATTGTTGCTGGACTAAAGTTTAGTTCACCATATAGCAATGTATATATTGACCTATTTTCCCCTCGACTTTCTGTGATTCCCTACATCTCACCTTTCTTTGCAGACAAGCCATTTGAAATACCCTTAACTTATTTCACAGCCAATAAGTCATTGAAATAATGTGTATTTTTAGAGAAATCTTCTTATATAATTAGGCAGAAAATCTCACCTGCCATAGTTTTCAAAACAGCATAATTTCACTCTTCTCAATGCTTAATCTGTTGTATTACACAACCTTTGAGTATTTAGCTTTATCAATGACATGTACTTTAAAAATGTTTTAGAGATCCTACCAGTCTTTGAAAACATCCTTGCTCCTTGATTCAGGTCCAGTTTTATGTATATATTCTGCCTTGCACCTGATTATTCCAACAATTGCTGGATGGCCTTGGGAATCTAATTCTGGTATTGATAGTCTTTACTGATTGTCTCCCCTCGTAGCTGATTTCTTCATTATTGTGTAAATTTAGATCATGAGCTCATGTTTAGCTAAACAGCTGACCTTGTAAGACGCTTAGGTGTGAACAATCGTAAGCTTCCGCTGAAAGACGGCAAAGATTTATTTGTGTCCCTCCAATGAGTTGCCCACAAGGACACCGTTTTCTACAAGTGTTGGTCCAATACTCCCTCTAGAGGCAGGGGACTCCGACAGGGCTGATTGGCGGCCCCCGATCTGGGGCAGGGGCAGTGGGCAGCCTGTGGCCCGGGCAGGAGCCTCTTTGCATGTGTCCCTGGGACACATCTGCCTGCGAACTTCGGTCACCTGGCAGGAAGCTACGATGCCCAGACCTATGGTTAGCTGTGCAGCGAGGTGTACTGTGAGGACAGGTTCCACACACACTTCAAGTAAGAGGTCGGCCTGAGTGGAAAGGTGAGAGTTTGGGCAGCTGTGCAGATAAAGAAGGCGCCCTTTGGCCTGGGCCTAAATGCTTGTGACACCCCACTGGACCTGCCGTGCTCTGAGGGTCCTGCCCTGGGACCCCTGCTCCCCTGCCCTTTGTTCAGTCACAGCAGAGATGGCCACACCCACTCCTCCAGTGAGGCCAGAGTTCCAACCACCCTCAGCCCCGCCCCCTCTCCGCAGGTTACCATGGACTACAGAGGCTGCATCCTGAGGTCAGGGCGTTCCGAGAATGCCAAGGGCAGACATGATGACCTTAAATGATTTCCTCTTGTGTCAGGTTTGGTAAACTTTAGGAGCTAGGAAATGGTCCACTTTACAGAAATGTTCAAATTTACTGGCATTTCATATATTCTCTGCTATAACATTGTCCTGATTCTTTCTGTATATTCTATACTTATGTTTTTGTTTTCCTTAATCAAAGTGTGTCTTTTCAATCTTTTCAAAGAAGATTCTTTGGACTTACTAAATCACCTCAATTTTATCCGTTTTCTGTTGTATTAAGTTCTGCTCATAACTTTATTTATCTTTTTTCTATGTTCTCAGGGTTTATTGTTTTGATCTTCTGATGTCAATTAAAACACTTGGTTATTCATTTTAATAAATATTTTACTTATAAAGATTTGAACTTTTGAAGATTCCAGCTTACTTGTAAGTTTCTAAGAGTCAGGTCCTCTCCATTGTTGCTGGCCTAAGTTTTAGTACACCATATAGCAATGTATATATTGACCTATTTTCCCCTCGACTTTCTGTGATTCCCTACATCTCACCTTTCTTTGCAGACAAGCCATTTGAAATACCCTTAAATTATTTCACAGCCAATAAGTCATGGAAATAATGTGTATTTTTAGAGAAATCTTCTTATATAATTAGGCAGAAAATCTCACCTGCCATAGTTTTCAAAACAGCATAATTTCACTCTTCTCAATGCTTAATCTGTTGTATTACACAACCTTTGAGTATTTAGCTTTATCAATGACATGTAGAGATCCTACCAGTCTTTGAAAACATCCTTGTTCCTTGTTTCAGGTCCAGTTTTATGTATATATTCTGCCTTGCACCTGATTATTCCAACAATTAATGGATGGCCTTGGGAATCTAATTCTGGTATTGATAGTCTTTACTGATTGTCTCCCCTCGTAGCTGATTTTTTCATTATTGTGTAAATTTAGATCATGAGCTCATGTTTAGCTAAACAGCTGACCTTGTAAGACGCTTAGGTGTGAACGCTCGTAAGCTTCCGCAGAAAGACGGCAAAGATTTATTTGTGTCCCTCCGAAGAGTTGCCCACGAGGACACCGTTTTCTACAAGTGTTGGTCCAATACTCCCTCTAGAGGAAGGGGACTCCGACAGGGCTGATTGGAGGCCCCCGATCTGGGGCAGGGGCAGTGGGCAGCCTGTGGCCCGGGCAGGAGCCTCTTTGCATGTGTCCCTGGGACACATCTGCCTGCGAACTTCGGTCACCTGGCAGGAAGCTACGATGCCCAGACCTATGGTTAGCTGTGCAGCGAGGTGTACTGTGAGGACAGGTTCCACACACACTTCAAGTAAGAGGTCGGCCTGAGTGGAAAGGTGAGAGTTTGGGCAGCTGTGCAGACAAAGAAGGCGCCCTTTGGCCTGGGCCTAAATGCTTGTGACACCCCACTGGACCTGCCGTGCTCTGAGAGCCCTGCCCTGGGCCCCCTGCTCCCCTGCCCTTTGTGCAGTCACAGCAGAGATGGCCACACACACTCCTTCAGTGAGGCCAGAGTTCCAACCACCCTCAGCCCCGCCCCCTCTCCGCAGGTTACCATGGACAACAGAGGCTGCATCCTGAGGCCAGGGCGGTCCGAGAATGCCAAGGGCAGACATGATGGCCTTAAATGATTTCCTCTTGTGTCAGGTTTGGTAAACTTTAGGAGCTAGGAAATGGTCCACTTTACAGAAATGTTCAAATTTACTGGCATTTCATATATTCTCTGCTATAACATTGTCCTGATTCTTTCTGTATATTCTATACTTATGTTTTTGTTTTCCTTAATCAAAGTGTGTCTTTTCAATCTTTTCAAAGAAGATTCTTTGGACTTACTAAATCACCTCAATTTTATACGTTTTCTGATGTATTATGTTCTGCTCATATCTTTATTTATCTTTTTTCTATGTTCTCAGTGTTTATTGTTTTGATCTTCTGATGTCAATTAAAACAGTTGGTTATTCATTTTAATAAATATTTTACTTATAAAGATTTGAACTTTGGAAGATTCCAGCTTACTTGTAAGTTTCTAAGGGTCAGGTCCTCTCCACTGTTGCTGGCCTAAAGTTTAGTTCACCATATAGCAATGTATATATTGACCTATTTTCCCCTCGACTTTCTGTGATTCCCTACATCTCACCTTTCTTTGCAGACAAGCCATTTGAAATACCCTTAACTTATTTCACAGCCAATAAGTCATTGAAATAATGTGTATTTTTAGAGAAATCTTCTTATATAATTAGGCAGAAAATCTTACCTGCCATAGTTTTCAAAACAGCATAATTTCACTCTTCTCAATGCTTAATCTGTTGTATTACACAACCTTTGAGTATTTAGCTTTATCAATGACATGTCCTTTAAAAATGTTTTAGAGATCCTACCAGTCTTTGAAAACATCCTTGTTCCTTGTTTCAGGTCCAGTTTTATGTATATATTCTGCCTTGCACCTGATTATTCCAACAATTGATGGATGGCCTTGGGAATCTAATTCTGGTATTGATAGTCTTTACTGATTGTCTCCCCTCGTAGCTGATTTCTTCATTATTGTGTAAATTTAGATCATGAGCTCATGTTTAGCTAAACAGCTGACCTTGTAAGACGCTTAGGTGTGAACGCTCGTAATCTTCCGCAGAAAGACGGCAAAGATTTATTTCTGTCCCTCCAATGAGTTGCCCACGAGGACACCGTTTTCTACAAGTGTTGGTCCAATACTCCCTCTAGAGGAAGGGGACTCCGACAGGGCTGATTGGCGGCCCCCGATCTGGGGCAGGGGCAGTGGGCAGCCTGTGGCCCGGGCAGGAGCCTCTTTGCATGTGTCCCTGGGACACATCTGCCTGCGAACTTCGGTCACCTGGCAGGAAGCTACGATGCCCAGACCTATGGTTAGCTGTGCAGCGAGGTGTACTGTGAGGACAGGTTCCACACACACTTCAAGTAAGAGGTCGGCCTGAGTGGAAAGGTGAGAGTTTGGGCAGCTGTGCAGACAAAGAAGGCGCCCTTTGGCCTGGGCCTAAATGCTTGTGACACCCCACTGGACCTGCCGTGCTCTGAGGGCCCTGCCCTGGGCCCCCTGCTCCCCTGCCCTTTGTTCAGTCACAGCAGAGATGGCCACACCCACTCCTTCAGTGAGGGCAGAGTTCCAGCCACCCTCAGCCCCGCCCCCTCTCCGCAGGTTACCATGGACTACAGAGGCTGCATCCTGAGGCCAGGGCGTTCCGAGAATGCCAAGGGCAGACATGATGACCTTAAATGATTTCCTCTTGTGTGAGGTTTGGTAAACTTTAGGAGCTAGGAAATGGTCCACTTTACAGAAATGTTCAAATTTACTGGCATTTCATATATTCTCTGTTATAACATTGTCCTGATTCTTTCTGTATATTCTTTACTTATGTTTTTGTTTTCCTTAATCAAAGTGTGTCTTTTCAATCTTTTCAAAGAAGATTCTTTGGACTTACTAAATCACCTCAATTTTATCCGTTTTCTGTTGTATTAAGTTCTGCTCATATCTTTATTTATCTTTTTTCTATGTTCTCAGGGTTTATTGTTTTGATCTTCTGATGTCAATTAAAACACTTGGTTATTCATTTTAATAAATATTCTACTTATAAAGATTTGAACTTTTGAAGATTCCAGCTTACTTGTAAGTTTCTAAGGGTCAGGTCCTCTCCATTGTTGCTGGCCTAAGGCTTAGTTCACCATATAGCAATGTATATATTGACCTATTTTCCCCTCGACTTTTGTGATTCCCTACATCTCACCTTTCTTTGCAGACAAGCCATTTGAAATACCCTTAACTTATTTCACAGCCAATAAGTCATTGAAATAATGTGTATTTTTAGAGAAATCTTCTTATATAATTAGGCAGAAAATCTCACCTGCCATAGTTTTCAAAACAGCATAATTTCACTCTTCTCAATGCTTAATCTGTTGTATTACACAACCTTTGAGTATTTAGCTTTATCAATGACATGTCCTTTAAAAATGTTTTAGAGATCCTACCAGTCTTTGAAAACATCCTTGTTCCTTGTTTCAGTTCCAGTTTTATGTATATATTCTGCCTTGCACCTGATTATTCCAACAATTGATGGATGGCCTTGGGAATCTAATTCTGGTATTGATACTCTTTACTGATTGTCTCTCCTCGTAGCTGATTTCTTCATTATTGTGTAAATTTAGATCATGAGCTCATGTTTAGCTAAACAGCTGACCTTGTAAGACGCTTACGTGTGAACGCTCGTAAGCTTCAGGAGAAAGTCAGCAAAATTTATTTGTGTCCCTCCAATGAGTTGCCCACGAGGAACCGTTTTCTACAAGTGTTGGTCCAATACTCCCTCTAGAGGAAGGGGACTCCGACAGGGCTGATTGGTGGCCCCCGATCTGGGGCAGGGGCAGCGGGCAGCCTGTGGCACGGGCTGGAGCCTCTTTGCATGTGTCCCTGGGACACATCTGCCTGCGAACTTCGGTCACCTGGCAGGAAGCTACGATGCCCAGACCTATGGTTAGCTGTGCAGTGAGGTGTACTGTGAGGACAGGTTCCACACACACTTCAAGTAAGAGGTCGGCCTGAGTGGAAAGGTGAGAGTTTGGGCAGCTGTGCAGACAAAGAAGGCGCCCTTTGACCTGGGCCTAAATGCTTGTGACACCCCACTGGACCTGCCGTGCTCTGAGGGCCCTGACCTGGGCCCCCTGCTCCCCTGCCCTTTGTTCAGTCACAGCAGAGATGGCCACACCCACTCCTTCAGTGAGGGCAGAGTTCCAGCCACCCTCAGCCCCGCCCCCTCTCCACAGGTTACCATGGACTACAGAGGCTGCATCCTGAGGCCAGGGCGTTCCGAGAATGCCAAGGGCAGACATGATGACCTTAAATGATTTCCTCTTGTGTGAGGTTTGGTAAACTTTAGGAGCTAGGAAATGGTCCACTTTACAGAAATGTTCAAATTTACTGGCATTTCATATATTCTCTGTTATAACATTGTCCTGATTCTTTCTGTATATTCTTTATTATGTTTTTGTTTTCCTTAATCAAAGTGTGTCTTTTCAATCTTTTCAAAGAAGATTCTTTGGACTTACTAAATCACCTCAATTTTATACGTTTTCTGTTGTATTAAGTTCTGCTCATATCTTTATTTATCTTTTTTCTATGTTCTCAGGGTTTATTGTTTTGATCTTCTGATGTCAATTAAAACACTTGGTTATTCATTTTAATAAATATTTTACTTATAAAGATTTGAACTTTTGAACATTCCAGCTTACTTGTAAGTTTCTAAGGGTCAGGTCCTCTCCATTGTTGCTGGACTAAAGTTTAGTTCACCATATAGCAATGTATATATTGACCTATTTTCCCCTCGACTTTCTGTGATTCCCTACATCTCACCTTTCTTTGCAGACAAGCCATTTGAAATACCCTTAACTTATTTCACAGCCAATAAGTCATTGAAATAATGTGTATTTTTAGAGAAATCTTCTTATATAATTAGGCAGAAAATCTCACCTGCCATAGTTTTCAAAACAGCATAATTTCACTCTTCTCAATGCTTAATCTGTTGTATTACACAACCTTTGAGTATTTAGCTTTATCAATGACATGTAGAGATCCTACCAGTCTTTGAAAACATCCTTGTTCCTTGTTTCAGGTCCAGTTTTATGTATATATTCTGCCTTGCACCTGATTATTCCAACAATTAATGGATGGCCTTGGGAATCTAATTCTGGTATTGATAGTCTTTACTGATTGTCTCCCCTCGTAGCTGATTTTTTCATTATTGTGTAAATTTAGATCATGAGCTCATGTTTAGCTAAACAGCTGACCTTGTAAGACGCTTAGGTGTGAACGCTCGTAAGCTTCCGCAGAAAGACGGCAAAGATTTATTTGTGTCCCTCCAATGAGTTGCCCACGAGGACACCGTTTTCTACAAGTGTTGGTCCAATACTCCCTCTAGAGGAAGGGGACTCCGACAGGGCTGATTGGAGGCCCCCGATCTGGGGCAGGGGCAGTGGGCAGCCTGTGGCCCGGGCAGGAGCCTCTTTGCATGTGTCCCTGGGACACATCTGCCTGCGAACTTCGGTCACCTGGCAGGAAGCTACGATGCCCAGACCTATGGTTAGCTGTGCAGCGAGGTGTACTGTGAGGACAGGTTCCACACACACTTCAAGTAAGAGGTCGGCCTGAGTGGAAAGGTGAGAGTTTGGGCAGCTGTGCAGACAAAGAAGGCGCCCTTTGGCCTGGGCCTAAATGCTTGTGACACCCCACTGGACCTGCCGTGCTCTGAGAGCCCTGCCCTGGGCCCCCTGCTCCCCTGCCCTTTGTGCAGTCACAGCAGAGATGGCCACACACACTCCTTCAGTGAGGCCAGAGTTCCAACCACCCTCAGCCCCGCCCCCTCTCCGCAGGTTACCATGGACAACAGAGGCTGCATCCTGAGGACAGGGCGGTCCGAGAATGCCAAGGGCAGACATGATGGCCTTAAATGATTTCCTCTTGTGTCAGGTTTGGTAAACTTTAGGAGCTAGGAAATGGTCCACTTTACAGAAATGTTCAAATTTACTGGCATTTCATATATTCTCTGTTATAACATTGTGCTGGTTCTTTCTGTATATTCTTTACTTATGTTTTTGTTTTCCTTAATCAAAGTGTGTCTTTTCAATCTTTTCAAAGAAGATTCTTTGGACTTACTAAATCACCTCAATTTTATACGTTTTCTGTTGTATTATGTTCTGCTCATATCTTTATTTATCTTTTTTCTATGTTCTCAGTGTTTATTGTTTTGATCTTCTGATGTCAATTAAAACAGTTGGTTATTCATTTTAATAAATATTTTACTTATAAAGATTTGAACTTTGGAAGATTCCAGCTTACTTGTAAGTTTCTAAGGGTCAGGTCCTCTCCACTGTTGCTGGCCTAAAGTTTAGTTCACCATATAGCAATGTATATATTGACCTATTTTCCCCTCGACTTTCTGTGATTCCCTACATCTCACCTTTCTTTGCAGACAAGCCATTTGAAATACCCTTAACTTATTTCACAGCCAATAAGTCATTGAAATAATGTGTATTTTTAGAGAAATCTTCTTATGTAATTAGGCAGAAAATCTTACCTGCCATAGTTTTCAAAACAGCATAATTTCACTCTTCTCAATGCTTAATCTGTTGTATTACACAACCTTTGAGTATTTAGCTTTATCAATGACATGTCCTTTAAAAATGTTTTAGAGATCCTACCAGTCTTTGAAAACATCCTTGTTCCTTGTTTCAGGTCCAGTTTTATGTATATATTCTGCCTTGCACCTGATTATTCCAACAATTGATGGATGGCCTTGGGAATCTAATTCTGGTATTGATAGTCTTTACTGATTGTCTCCCCTCGTAGCTGATTTCTTCATTATTGTGTAAATTTAGATCATGAGCTCATGTTTAGCTAAACAGCTGACCTTGTAAGACGCTTAGGTGTGAACGCTCGTAATCTTCCGCAGAAAGACGGCAAAGATTTATTTCTGTCCCTCCAATGAGTTGCCCACGAGGACACCGTTTTCTACAAGTGTTGGTCCAATACTCCCTCTAGAGGAAGGGGACTCCGACAGGGCTGATTGGCGGCCCCCGATCTGGGGCAGGGGCAGTGGGCAGCCTGTGGCCCGGGCAGGAGCCTCTTTGCATGTGTCCCTGGGACACATCTGCCTGCGAACTTCGGTCACCTGGCAGGAAGCTACGATGCCCAGACCTATGGTTAGCTGTGCAGCGAGGTGTACTGTGAGGACAGGTTCCACACACACTTCAAGTAAGAGGTCGGCCTGAGTGGAAAGGTGAGAGTTTGGGCAGCTGTGCAGACAAAGAAGGCGCCCTTTGGCCTGGGCCTAAATGCTTGTGACACCCCACTGGACCTGCCGTGCTCTGAGGGCCCTGCCCTGGGCCCCCTGCTCCCCTGCCCTTTGTTCAGTCACAGCAGAGATGGCCACACCCACTCCTTCAGTGAGGGCAGAGTTCCAGCCACCCTCAGCCCCGCCCCCTCTCCGCAGGTTACCATGGACTACAGAGGCTGCATCCTGAGGCCAGGGCGTTCCGAGAATGCCAAGGGCAGACATGATGACCTTAAATGATTTCCTCTTGTGTCAGGTTTGGTAAACTTTAGGAGCTAGGAAATGGTCCACTTTACAGAAATGTTCAAATTTACTGGCATTTCATATATTCTCTGTTATAACATTGTCCTGATTCTTTCTGTATATTCTTTACTTATGTTTTTGTTTTCCTTAATCAAAGTGTGTCTTTTCAATCTTTTCAAAGAAGATTCTTTGGACTTACTAAATCACCTCAATTTTATCCGTTTTCTGTTGTATTAAGTTCTGCTCATATCTTTATTTATCTTTTTTCTATGTTCTCAGGGTTTATTGTTTTGATCTTCGGATGTCAATTAAAACACTTGGTTATTCATTTTAATAAATATTCTACTTATAAAGATTTGAACTTTTGAAGATTCCAGCTTACTTGTAAGTTTCTAAGGGTCAGGTCCTCTCCATTGTTGCTGGCCTAAGGCTTAGTTCACCATATAGCAATGTATATATTGACCTATTTTCCCCTCGACTTTTGTGATTCCCTACATCTCACCTTTCTTTGCAGACAAGCCATTTGAAATACCCTTAACTTATTTCACAGCCAATAAGTCATTGAAATAATGTGTATTTTTAGAGAAATCTTCTTATATAATTAGGCAGAAAATCTCACCTGCCATAGTTTTCAAAACAGCATAATTTCACTCTTCTCAATGCTTAATCTGTTGTATTACACAACCTTTGAGTATTTAGCTTTATCAATGACATGTCCTTTAAAAATGTTTTAGAGATCCTACCAGTCTTTGAAAACATCCTTGTTCCTTGTTTCAGTTCCAGTTTTATGTATATATTCTGCCTTGCACCTGATTATTCCAACAATTGATGGATGGCCTTGGGAATCTAATTCTGGTATTGATACTCTTTACTGATTGTCTCTCCTCGTAGCTGATTTATTCATTATTGTGTAAATTTAGATCATGAGCTCATGTTTAGCTAAACAGCTGACCTTGTAAGACGCTTACGTGTGAACGCTCGTAAGCTTCAGTAGAAAGTCAGAAAAATTTATTTGTGTCCCTCCAATGAGTTGCCCACGAGGAACCGTTTTCTACAAGTGTTGGTCCAATACTCCCTCTAGAGGAAGGGGACTCCGACAGGGCTGATTGGTGGCCCCCGATCTGGGGCAGGGGCAGCGGGCAGCCTGTGGCACGGGCTGGAGCCTCTTTGCATGTGTCCCTGGGACACATCTGCCTGCGAACTTCGGTCACCTGGCAGGAAGCTACGATGCCCAGACCTATGGTTAGCTGTGCAGTGAGGTGTACTGTGAGGACAGGTTCCACACACACTTCAAGTAAGAGGTCGGCCTGAGTGGAAAGGTGAGAGTTTGGGCAGCTGTGCAGACAAAGAAGGCGCCCTTTGACCTGGGCCTAAATGCTTGTGACACCCCACTGGACCTGCCGTGCTCTGAGGGCCCTGCCCTGGGCCCCCTGCTCCCCTGCCCTTTGTTCAGTCACAGCAGAGATGGCCACACCCACTCCTTCAGTGAGGCCAGAGTTCCAAACACCCTCAGCCCCGCCCCCTCTCCGCAGGTTACCCTGGACTATAGAGGCTGCATCCTGAGGCCAGGGCGTTCCGAGAATGCCAAGGGCAGACATGATGACCTTAAATGATTTCCTCTTGTGTCAGGTTTGGTAAACTTTAGGAGCTAGGAAATGGTCCACTTTACAGAAATGTTCAAATTTACTGGCATTTCATATATTCTCTGCTATAACATTGTCCTGATTCTTTCTGTATATTCTTTACTTATGTTTTTGTTTTCCTTAATCAAAGTGTGTCTTTTCAATCTTTTCAAAGAAGATTCTTTGGACTTACTAAATCACCTCAATTTTATACGTTTTCTGATGTATTAAGTTCTGCTCATATCTTTATTTATCTTTTTTCTATGTTCTCAGGGTTTATTGTTTTGATCTTCTGATGTCAATTAAAACACTTGGTTATTCATTTTAATAAATATTTTACTTATAAAGATTTGAACTTTTGAAGATTCCAGCTTACTTGTAAGTTTCTAAGGGTCAGTTCCTCTCCATTGTTGCTGGCCTAAGGTTTAGTTCACCATATAGCAATGTATATATTGACCTATTTTCCCTCGACTTTCTGTGATTCCCTACATCTCACCTTTGTTTGCAGACAAGCCATTTGAAATACCCTTAACTTATTTCACAGCCAATAAGTCATTGAAATAATGTGTATTTTTAGAGAAATCTTCTTATATAATTAGGCAGAAAATCTCACCTGCCATAGTTTTCAAAACAGCATAATTTCACTCTTCTCAATGCTTAATCTGTTGTATTACACAACCTTTGAGTATTTAGCTTTATCAATGATATGTAGAGATCCTACCAGTCTTTGAAAACATCCTTGTTCCTTGTTTTAGGTCCAGTTTTATGTATATATTCTGCCTTGCACCTGATTATTCCAACAATTGATGGATGGCCTTGGGAATCTAATTCTGGTATTGATAGTCTTTACTGATTGTCTCTCCTCGTAGCTGATTTCTTCATTATTGTGTAAATTTAGATCATGAGCTCATGTTTAGCTAAACAGCTGACCTTGTAAGACGCTTACGTGTGAACGCTCGTAAGCTTCAGGAGAAAGTCAGCAAAATTTATTTGTGTCCCTCCAATGAGTTGCCCACGAGGACACCGTTTTCTACAAGTGTTGGTCCAATACTCCCTCTAGAGGAAGGGGACTCCGACAGGGCTGATTGGTGGCCCCCGATCTGGGGCAGGGGCAGCGGGCAGCCTGTGGCACGGGCTGGAGCCTCTTTGCATGTGTCCCTGGGACACATCTGCCTGCGAACTTCGGTCACCTGGCAGGAAGCTATGATGCCCAGACCTATGGTTAGCTGTGCAGCGAGGTGTACTGTGAGGACAGGTTCCACACACACTTCAAGTAAGAGGTCGGCCTGAGTGGAAAGGTGAGAGTTTGGGCAGCTGTGCAGACAAAGAAGGCGCCCTTTGGCCTGGGCCTAAATGCTTGTGACACCCCACTGGACCTGCCGTGCTCTGAGGGCCCTGCCCTGGGCCCCCAGCTCCCCTGCCCTTTGTTCAGTCACAGCAGAGATGGCCACACACTCTCCTTCAGTGAGGCCAGAGTTCCAACCACCCTCAGCCCCGCCCCCTCTCCGCAGGTTACCCTGGACTACAGAGGCTGCATCCTGAAGCCAGGGTGTTCCGAGAATGCCAAGGGCAGACATGATGACCTTAAATGATTTCCTCTTGTGTCAGGTTTGGTAAACTTTAGGAGCTAGGAAATGGTCCACTTTACAGAAATGTTCAAATTTACTGGCATTTCATATATTCTCTGTTATATCATTGTCCTGGTTCTTTCTGTATATTCTTTACTTATGTTTTTGTTTTCCTTAATCAAAGTGTGTCTTTTCAATCTTTTCAAAGAAGATTCTTTGGACTTACTAAATCACCTCAATTTTATCCGTTTTCTGTTGTATTAAGTTCTGCTCATATCTTTATTTATCTTTTTTCTATGTTCTCAGGGTTTATTGTTTTGATCTTCTGATGTCAATTAAAACACTTGGTTATTCATTTTAATAAATATTCTACTTATAAAGATTTGAACTTTTGAAGATTCCAGCTTACTTGTAAGTTTCTAAGGGTCAGGTCCTCTCCATTGTTGCTGGCCTAAGGTTTAGTTCACCATATAGCAATGTATATATTGACCTATTTTCCCCTCGACTTTCTGTGATTCCCTACATCTCACCTTTCTTTGCAGACAAGCCATTTGAAATACCCTTAACTTATTTCACAGCCAATAAGTCATTGAAATAATGTGTATTTTTAGAGAAATCTTCTTATATAATTAGGCAGAAAATCTCACCTGCCATAGTTTTCAAAACAGCATAATTTCACTCTTCTCAATGCTTAATCTGTTGTATTACACAACCTTTGAGTATTTAGCTTTATCAATGACATGTCCTTTAAAAATGTTTTAGAGATCCTACCAGTCTTTGAAAACATCCTTGTTCCTTGTTTCAGTTCCAGTTTTATGTATATATTCTGCCTTGCACCTGATTATTCCAACAATTGATGGATGGCCTTGGGAATCTAATTCTGGTATTGATACTCTTTACTGATTGTCTCTCCTCGTAGCTGATTTCTTCATTATTGTGTAAATTTAGATCATGAGCTCATGTTTAGCTAAACAGCTGAACTTGTAAGACGCTTACGTGTGAACGCTCGTAAGCTTCAGGAGAAAGTCAGCAAAATTTATTTGTGTCCCTCCAATGAGTTGCCCACGAGGACACCGTTTTCTACAAGTGTTGGTCCAATACTCCCTCTAGAGGAAGGGGACTCCGACAGGGCTGATTGGTGGCCCCCGATCTGGGGCAGGGGCAGTGGGCAGCCTGTGGCCCGGGCTGGAGCCTCTTTGCATGTGTCCCTGGGACACATCTGCCTGCGAACTTCGGTCACCTGGCAGGAAGCTACGATGCCCAGACCTATGGTTAGCTGTGCAGTGAGGTGTACTGTGAGGACAGGTTCCACACACACTTCAAGTAAGAGGTCGGCCTGAGTGGAAAGGTGAGAGTTTGGGCAGCTGTGCAGACAAAGAAGGCGCCCTTTGTCCTCGGCCTAAATGCTTGTGACACCCCACTGGACCTGCCCTGCTCTGAGGGCCCTGCCCTGGGCCCCCTGCTCCCCTGCCCTTTGTTCAGTCACAGCAGAGATGGCCACACCCACTCCTTCAGTGAGGCCAGAGTTCCAAACACCCTCAGCCCCGCCCCCTCTCCGTAGGTTACCCTGGACTACAGAGGCTGCATCCTGAGGCCAGGGCGTTCCGAGAATGCCAAGGGCAGACATGATGACCTTAAATGATTTCCTCTTGTGTCAGGTTTGGTAAACTTTAGGAGCTAGGAAATGGTCCACTTTACAGAAATGTTCAAATTTACTGGCATTTCATATATTCTCTGCTATAATATTGTCCTGATTCTTTCTGTATATTCTTTACTTATGTTTTTGTTTTCCTTAATCAAAGTGTGTCTTTTCAATCTTTTCAAAGAAGATTCTTTGGACTTAATAAATCACCTCAATTTTATACGTTTTCTGATGTATTAAGTTCTGCTCATATCTTTATTTATCTTTTTTCTATGTTCTCAGGGTTTATTGTTTTGATCTTCTGATGTCAATTAAAACACTTGGTTATTCATTTTAATAAATATTTTACTTATAAAGATTTGAACTTTTGAAGATTCCAGCTTACTTGTAAGTTTCTAAGGGTCAGTTCCTCTCCATTGTTGCTGGCCTAAGATTTAGTTCACCATATAGCAATGTATATATTGACCTATTTTCCCCTCGACTTTCTGTGATTCCCTACATCTCACCTTTCTTTGCAGACAAGCCATTTGAAATACCCTTAACTTATTTCACAGCCAATAAGTCATTGAAATAATGTGTATTTTTAGAGAAATCTTCTTATATAATTAGGCAGAAAATCTCACCTGCCATAGTTTTCAAAACAGCATAATTTCACTCTTCTCAATGCTTAATCTGTTGTATTACACAACCTTTGAGTATTTAGCTTTATCAATGACATGTCCTTTAAAAATGTTTTAGAGATCCTACCAGTCTTTGAAAACATCCTTGTTCCTTGTTTCAGTTCCAGTTTTATGTATATATTCTGCCTTGCACCTGATTATTCCAACAATTGATGGATGGCCTTGGGAATCTAATTCTGGTATTGATACTCTTTGCTGATTGTCTCTCCTCGTAGCTGATTTCTTCATTATTGTGTAAATTTAGATCATGAGCTCATGTTTAGCTAAACAGCTGACCTTGTAAGACGCTTAGGTGTGAACGCTCGTAAGCTTCAGGAGAAAGTCAGCAAAATTTATTTGTGTCCCTCCAATGAGTTGCCCACGAGGACACCGTTTTCTACAAGTGTTGGTCCAATACTCCCTCTAGAGGAAGGGGACTCCGACAGGGCTGATTGGCGGCCCCCGATCTGGGGCAGGGGCAGTGGGCAGCCTGTGGCCCGGGCAGGAGCCTCTTTGCATGTGTCCCAGGGACACATCTGCCTGCGAACTTCGGTCACCTGGCAGGAAGCTACGATGCCCAGACCTATGGTTAGCTGTGCAGCGAGGTGTACTGTGAGGACAGGTTCCACACACACTTCAAGTAAGAAGTCGGCCTGAGTGGAAAGGTGAGAGTTTGGGCAGCTGTGCAGACAAAGAAGGCGCCCTTTGGCCTGGGCCTAAATGCTTGTGACACCCCACTGGACCTGCCGTGCTCTGAGAGCCCTGCCCTGGGCCCCCTGCTCCCCTGCCCTTTGTTCAGTCACAGCAGAGATGGCCACACCCACTCCTTCAGTGAGGCCAGAGTTCCAACCACCCTCAGCCCCGCCCCCTCTCCGCAGGTTACCCTGGACTACAGAGGCTGCATCCTGAGGCCAGGGCGTTCCGAGAATGCCAAGGGCAGACATGATGACCTTAAATGATTTCCTCTTGTGTCAGGTTTGGTAAACTTTAGGAGCTAGGAAATGGTCCACTTTACAGAAATGTTCAAATTTAGTGGCATTTCATATATTCTCTGTTATAACATTGTCCTGGTTCTTTCTGTATATTCTTTACTTATGTTTTTGTTTTCCTTAATCAAAGTGTGTCTTTTCAATCTTTTCAAAGAAGATTCTTTGGACTTACTAAATCACCTCAATTTTATCCGTTTTCTGTTGTATTAAGTTCTGCTCATATCTTTATTTATCTTTTTTCTATGTTCTCAGGGTTTATTGTTTTGATCTTCTGATGTCAATTAAAACACTTGGTTATTCATTTTAATAAATATTTTACTTATAAAGATTTGAACTTTTGAAGATTCCAGCTTACTTGTAAGTTTCTAAGGGTCAGGTCCTCTCCATTGTTGCTGGCCTAAGGTTTAGTTCACCATATAGCAATGTATATATTGACCTATTTTCCCCTCGACTTTCTGTGATTCCCTACATCTCACCTTTCTTTGCAGACAAGCCATTTGAAATACCCTTAACTTATTTCACAGCCAATAAGTCATTGAAATAATGTGTATTTTTAGAGAAATCTTCTTATATAATTAGGCAGAAAATCTCACCTGCCATAGTTTTCAAAACAGCATAATTTCACTCTTCTCAATGCTTAATCTGTTGTATTACACAACCTTTGAGTATTTAGCTTTATCAATGATATGTAGAGATCCTACCAGTCTTTGAAAACATCCTTGTTCCTTGTTTTAGGTCCAGTTTTATGTATATATTCTGCCTTGCACCTGATTATTCCAACAATTGATGGATGGCCTTGGGAATCTAATTCTGGTATTGATAGTCTTTACTGATTGTCTCTCCTCGTAGCTGATTTTTTCATTATTGTGTAAATTTAGATCATGAGCTCATGTTTAGCTAAACAGCTGACCTTGTAAGACGCTTAGGTGTGAACGCTCGTAAGCTTCCGCAGAAAGACGGCAAAGATTTATTTGTGTCCCTTCAATGAGTTGCCCACGAGGACACCGTTTTCTACAAGTGTTGGTCCAATACTCCCTCTAGAGGAAGGGGACTCCGACAGGGCTGATTGGTGGCCCCCGATCTGGGGCAGGGGCAGCGGGCAGCCTGTGGCCCGGGCTGGAGCCTCTTTGCATGTGTCCCTGGGACACATCTGCCTGCGAACTTCGGTCACCTGGCAGGAAGCTATGATGCCCAGACCTATGGTTAGCTGTGCAGCGAGGTGTACTGTGAGGACAGGATCCACACACACTTCAAGTAAGAGGTCGGCCTGAGTGGAAAGGTGAGAGTTTGGGCAGCTGTGCAGACAAAGAAGGCACCCTTTGGCCTGGGCCTAAATGCTTGTGACACCCCACTGGACCTGCCGTGCTCTGAGGGCCCTGCCCTGGGCCCCCTGCTCCCCTGCCCTTTGTTCAGTCACAGCAGAGATGGCCACACCCACTCCTTCAGTGAGGCCAGAGTTCCAACCACCCTCAGCCCCGCCCCCTCTCCGCAGGTTACCCTGGACTACAGAGGCTGCATCCTGAGGCCAGGGCGTTCCGAGAATGCCAAGGGCAGACATGATGACCTTAAATGATTTCCTCTTGTGTCAGGTTTGGTAAACTTTAGGAGCTAGGAAATGGTCCACTTTACAGAAATGTTCAAATTTATTGGCATTTCATATATTCTCTGTTATAACTTTGTCCTGATTCTTTCTGTATATTCTTTACTTATGTTTTTGTTTTCCTTAATCAAAGTGTGTCTTTTCAATCTTTTCAAAGAAGATTCTTTGGACTTACTAAATCACCTCAATTTTATCCGTTTTCTGTTGTATTAAGTTCTGCTCATATCTTTATTTATCTTTTTTCTATGTTCTCAGGGTTTATTGTTTTGATCTTCTGATGTCAATTAAAACACTTGGTTATTCATTTTAATAAATATTTTACTTATAAAGATTTGAACTTTTGAAGATTCCAGCTTACTTGTAAGTTTCTAAGGGTCAGGTCCTCTCCATTGTTGCTGGCCTAAGGTTTAGTTCACCATATAGCAATGTATATATTGACCTATATTCCCCTCGACTTTCTGTGATTCCCTACATCTCACCTTTCTGTGCAGACAAGCCATTTGAAATACCCTTAACTTATTTCACAGCCAATAAGTCATTGAAATAATGTGTATTTTTAGAGAAATCTTCTTATATAATTAGGCAGAAAATCTCACCTGCCATAGTTTTCAAAACAGCAAAATTTCACTCTTCTCAATGCTTAATCTGTTGTATTACACATCCTTTGAGTATTTAGCTTTATCAATAACATGTCCTTTAAAAATGTTTTAGAGATCCTACCAGTCTTTGAAATCATCCTTGTTCCTTGTTTCAGTTCCAGTTTTATGTATATATTCTGCCTTGCACCTGATTATTCCAACAATTGATGGATGGCCTTGGGAATCTAATTCTGGTATTGATACTCTTTACTGATTGTCTCTCCTCGTAGCTGATTTCTTCATTATTGTGTAAATTTAGATCATGAGCTCATGTTTAGCTAAACAGCTGACCTTGTAAGACGCTTACATGTGAACGCTCGTAAGGTTCAGGAGAAAGTCAGCAAAATTTATTTGTGTCCCTCCAATGAGTTGCCCACGAGGACACCGTTTTCTACAAGTGTTGGTCCAATACACCCTCTAGAGGAAGGGGACTCCGACAGGGCTGATTGGCGGCCCCCGATCTGGGGCAGGGGCAGTGGGCAGCCTGTGGCACGGGCTGGAGCCTCTTTGCATGTGTCCCTGGGACACATCTGCCTGCGAACTTCGGTCACCTGGCAGGAAGCTACGATGCCCAGACCTATGGTTAGCTGTGCAGCGAGGAGTACTGTGAGGACAGGTTCCACACACACTTCAAGTAAGAGGTCGGCCTGAGTGGAAAGGTGATAGTTTGGGCAGCTGTGCAGACAAAGAAGGCGCCCTTTGGCCTGGGCCTAAATGCTTGTGACACCCCACTGGACCTGCCGTGCTCTGAGGGCCCTGCCCTGGGCCCCCTGCTCCCCTGCCCTTTGTTCAGTCACAGCAGAGATGGCCACACCCACTCCTTCAGTGAGGCCAGAGTTCCAACCACCCTCAGCCCCGCCCCCTCTCCGCAGGTTACCCTGGACTACAGAGGCTGCATCCTGAGGCCAGGGCGTTCCGAGAATGCCAAGGGCAGACATGATGACCTTAAATGATTTCCTCTTGTGTCAGGTTTGGTAAACTTTAGGAGCTAGGAAATGGTCCACTTTACAGAAATGTTCAAATTTACTGGCATTTCATATATTCTCTGCTATAACATTGTCCTGATTCTTTCTGTATATTCTTTACTTATGTTTTTGTTTTCCTTAATCAAAGTGTGTCTTTTCAATCTTTTCAAAGAAGATTCTTTGGACTTACTAAATCACCTCAATTTTATACGTTTTCTGATGTATTAAGTTCTGCTCATATCTTTATTTATCTTTTTTCTATGTTCTCAGGGTTTATTGTTTTGATCTTCTGATGTCAATTAAAACACTTGGTTATTCATTTTAATAAATATTTTACTTATAAAGATTTGAACTTTTGAAGATTCCAGCTTACTTGTAAGTTTCTAAGGGTCAGGTCCTCTCCATTGTTGCTGGCCTAAGGTTTAGTTCACCATATAGCAATGTATATATTGACCTATTTTCCCCTCGACTTTCTGTGATTCCCTACATCTCACCTTTCTTTGCAGACAAGCCATTTGAAATACCCTTAACTTATTTCACAGCCAATAAGTCATTGAAATAATGTGTATTTTTAGAGAAATCTTCTTATATAATTAGGCAGAAAATCTCACCTGCCATA
This sequence comes from Mesoplodon mirus, assembly GCF_964341445.2. Lineage (NCBI taxonomy): Eukaryota > Metazoa > Chordata > Mammalia > Artiodactyla > Ziphiidae > Mesoplodon > Mesoplodon mirus. The sequence goes on from NW_028295300.1 coordinate 103,041, forward strand.
GTTTTCAAAACAGCATAATTTCACTCTTCTCAATGCTTAATCTGTTGTATTACACAACCTTTGAGTATTTAGCTTTATCAATGACATGTCCTTTAAAAATGTTTTAGAAATCCTACCAGTCTTTGAAAACATCCTTGTTCCTTGTTTCAGTTCCAGTTTTATGTATATATTCTGCCTTGCACCTGATTATTCCAACAATTGATGGATGGCCTTGGGAATCTAATTCTGGTATTGATAGTCTTTACTGATTGTCTCCCCTCGTACCTGATTTCTTCATTATTGTGTAAATTTAGATCATGAGCTCATGTTTAGCTAAACAGCTGACCTTGTAAGACGCTTAGGTGTGAACGCTCGTAAGCTTCCGCAGAAAGACGGCAAAGATTTATTTGTGTCCCTCCAATGATTTGCCCATGAGGACAACGTTTTCTACAAGAGTTGGTCCAATACTCCCTCTAGAGGAAGGGGACTCCGACAGGGCTGATTGGCGGCCCCCGATCTGGGGCAGGGGCAGTGGGCAGCCTGTGGCCCGGGCAGGAGCCTCTTTGCATGTGTCCCTGGGACACATCTGCCTGCGAACTTCGGTCACCTGGCAGGAAGCTACGATGCCCAGACCTATGGTTAGCTGTGCAGCGAGGTGTACTGTGAGGACAGGTTCCACACAAACTTCAAGTAAGAGGTCGGCCTGAGTGGAAAGGTGAGAGTTTGGGCAGCTGTGCAGACAAAGAAGGCGATCTTTGGCCTGGGCCTAAATGCTTGTGACACCCCACTGGACCTGCCGTGCTCTGAGGGCCCTGCCCTGGGCCCCCTGCTCCCGTGCCCTTTGTTCAGTCACAGCAGAGATGGCCACACCCACTCCTTCAGTGAGGGCAGAGTTCCAACCACCCTCAGCCCCGCCCCCTCTCCGCAGGTTACCATGGACTACAGAGGCTGCATCCTGAGGCCAGGGCATTCCGAGAATGCCAAGGGCAGACATGATGACCTTAAATGATTTCCTCTTGTGTCAGGTTTGGTAAACTTTAGGAGCTAGGAAATGGTCCACTTTACAGAAATGTTCAAATTTACTGGCATTTCATATATTCTCTGTTATAACATTGTCCTGGTTCTTTCTGTATATTCTTTACTTATGTTTTTGTTTTCCTTAATCAAAGTGTGTCTTTTCAATCTTTTCAAAGAAGATTCTTTGGACTTACTAAATCACCTCAATTTTATACGTTTTCTGTTGTATTAAGTTCTGCTCATATCTTTATTTATCTTTTTCTATGTTCTCAGGGTTTATTGTTTTGATCTTCTGATGTCAATTAAAACACTTGGTTATTCATTTTAATAAATATTCTACTTATAAAGATTTGAACTTTTGAAGATTCCAGCTTACTTGTAAGTTTCTAAGGGTCAGGTCCTCTCCATTGTTGCTGGCCTAAGGTTTAGTTCACCATATAGCAATGTATATATTGACCTATTTTCCCCTCGACTTTCTGTGATTCCCTACATCTCACCTTTCTTTGCAGACAAGCCATTTGAAATACCCTTAACTTATTTCACAGCCAATAAGTCATTGAAATAATGTGTATTTTTAGAGAAATCTTCTTATATAATTAGGCAGAAAATCTCACCTGCCATAGTTTTCAAAACAGCATAATTTCACTCTTCTCAATGCTTAATCTGTTGTATTACACAACCTTTGAGTATTTAGCTTTATCAATGACATGTCCTTTAAAAATGTTTTAGAGATCCTACCAGTCTTTGAAAACATCCTTGTTCCTTGTTTCAGTTCCAGTTTTATGTATATATTCTGCCTTGCACCTGATTATTCCAACAATTGATGGATGGCCTTGGGAATCTAATTCTGGTATTGATACTCTTTACTGATTGTCTCTCCTCGTAGCTGATTTCTTCATTATTGTGTAAATTTAGATCATGAGCTCATGTTTAGCTAAACAGCTGACCTTGTAAGACGCTTACATGTGAACGCTCGTAAGGTTCAGGAGAAAGTCAGCAAAATTTATTTGTGTCCCTCCAATGAGTTGCCCACGAGGACACCGTTTTCTACAAGTGTTGGTCCAATACACCCTCTAGAGGAAGGGGACTCCGACAGGGCTGATTGGCGGCCCCCGATCTGGGGCAGGGGCAGTGGGCAGCCTGTGGCACGGGCTGGAGCCTCTTTGCATGTGTCCCTGGGACACATCTGCCTGCGAACTTCGGTCACCTGGCAGGAAGCTACGATGCCCAGACCTATGGTTAGCTGTGCAGCGAGGAGTACTGTGAGGACAGGTTCCACACACACTTCAAGTAAGAGGTCGGCCTGAGTGGAAAGGTGATAGTTTGGGCAGCTGTGCAGACAAAGAAGGCGCCCTTTGGCCTGGGCCTAAATGCTTGTGACACCCCACTGGACCTGCCGTGCTCTGAGGGCCCTGCCCTGGGCCCCCTGCTCCCCTGCCCTTTGTTCAGTCACAGCAGAGATGGCCACACCCACTCCTTCAGTGAGGCCAGAGTTCCAACCACCCTCAGCCCCGCCCCCTCTCCGCAGGTTACCCTGGACTACAGAGGCTGCATCCTGAGGCCAGGGCGTTCCGAGAATGCCAAGGGCAGACATGATGACCTTAAATGATTTCCTCTTGTGTCAGGTTTGGTAAACTTTAGGAGCTAGGAAATGGTCCACTTTACAGAAATGTTCAAATTTACTGGCATTTCATATATTCTCTGCTATAACATTGTCCTGATTCTTTCTGTATATTCTTTACTTATGTTTTTGTTTTCCTTAATCAAAGTGTGTCTTTTCAATCTTTTCAAAGAAGATTCTTTGGACTTACTAAATCACCTCAATTTTATACGTTTTCTGATGTATTAAGTTCTGCTCATATCTTTATTTATCTTTTTTCTATGTTCTCAGGGTTTATTGTTTTGATCTTCTGATGTCAATTAAAACACTTGGTTATTCATTTTAATAAATATTTTACTTATAAAGATTTGAACTTTTGAAGATTCCAGCTTACTTGTAAGTTTCTAAGGGTCAGGTCCTCTCCATTGTTGCTGGCCTAAGGTTTAGTTCACCATATAGCAATGTATATATTGACCTATTTTCCCCTCGACTTTCTGTGATTCCCTACATCTCACCTTTCTTTGCAGACAAGCCATTTGAAATACCCTTAACTTATTTCACAGCCAATAAGTCATTGAAATAATGTGTATTTTTAGAGAAATCTTCTTATATAATTAGGCAGAAAATCTCACCTGCCATAGTTTTCAAAACAGCATAATTTCACTCTTCTCAATGCTTAATCTGTTGTATTACACAACCTTTGAGTATTTAGCTTTATCAATGACATGTCCTTTAAAAATGTTTTAGAAATCCTACCAGTCTTTGAAAACATCCTTGTTCCTTGTTTCAGTTCCAGTTTTATGTATATATTCTGCCTTGCACCTGATTATTCCAACAATTGATGGATGGCCTTGGGAATCTAATTCTGGTATTGATAGTCTTTACTGATTGTCTCCCCTCGTACCTGATTTCTTCATTATTGTGTAAATTTAGATCATGAGCTCATGTTTAGCTAAACAGCTGACCTTGTAAGACGCTTAGGTGTGAACGCTCGTAAGCTTCCGCAGAAAGACGGCAAAGATTTATTTGTGTCCCTCCAATGATTTGCCCATGAGGACAACGTTTTCTACAAGAGTTGGTCCAATACTCCCTCTAGAGGAAGGGGACTCCGACAGGGCTGATTGGCGGCCCCCGATCTGGGGCAGGGGCAGTGGGCAGCCTGTGGCCCGGGCAGGAGCCTCTTTGCATGTGTCCCTGGGACACATCTGCCTGCGAACTTCGGTCACCTGGCAGGAAGCTACGATGCCCAGACCTATGGTTAGCTGTGCAGCGAGGTGTACTGTGAGGACAGGTTCCACACAAACTTCAAGTAAGAGGTCGGCCTGAGTGGAAAGGTGAGAGTTTGGGCAGCTGTGCAGACAAAGAAGGCGCCCTTTGGCCTGGGCCTAAATGCTTGTGACACCCCACTGGACCTGCCGTGCTCTGAGGGCCCTGCCCTGGGCCCCCTGCTCCCCTGCCCTTTGTTCAGTCACAGCAGAGATGGCCACACCCACTCCTTCAGTGAGGCCAGAGTTCCAACCACCCTCAGCCCCGCCCCCTCTCCGCAGGTTACCATGGACTACAGAGGCTGCATCCTGAGGCCAGGGCATTCCGAGAATGCCAAGGGCAGACATGATGACCTTAAATGATTTCCTCTTGTGTCAGGTTTGGTAAACTTTAGGAGCTAGGAAATGGTCCACTTTACAGAAATGTTCAAATTTACTGGCATTTCATATATTCTCTGTTATAACATTGTCCTGGTTCTTTCTGTATATTCTTTACTTATGTTTTTGTTTTCCTTAATCAAAGTGTGTCTTTTCAATCTTTTCAAAGAAGATTCTTTGGACTTACTAAATCACCTCAATTTTATACGTTTTCTGTTGTATTAAGTTCTGCTCATATCTTTATTTATCTTTTTCTATGTTCTCAGGGTTTATTGTTTTGATCTTCTGATGTCAATTAAAACACTTGGTTATTCATTTTAATAAATATTCTACTTATAAAGATTTGAACTTTTGAAGATTCCAGCTTACTTGTAAGTTTCTAAGGGTCAGGTCCTCTCCATTGTTGCTGGCCTAAGGTTTAGTTCACCATATAGCAATGTATATATTGACCTATTTTCCCCTCGACTTTCTGTGATTCCCTACATCTCACCTTTCTTTGCAGACAAGCCATTTGAAATACCCTTAACTTATTTCACAGCCAATAAGTCATTGAAATAATGTGTATTTTTAGAGAAATCTTCTTATATAATTAGGCAGAAAATCTCACCTGCCATAGTTTTCAAAACAGCATAATTTCACTCTTCTCAATGCTTAATCTGTTGTATTACACAACCTTTGAGTATTTAGCTTTATCAATGACATGTCCTTTAAAAATGTTTTAGAGATCCTACCAGTCTTTGAAAACATCCTTGTTCCTTGTTTCAGTTCCAGTTTTATGTATATATTCTGCCTTGCACCTGATTATTCCAACAATTGATGGATGGCCTTGGGAATCTAATTCTGGTATTGATACTCTTTACTGATTGTCTCTCCTCGTAGCTGATTTCTTCATTATTGTGTAAATTTAGATCATGAGCTCATGTTTAGCTAAACAGCTGACCTTGTAAGACGCTTACATGTGAACGCTCGTAAGGTTCAGGAGAAAGTCAGCAAAATTTATTTGTGTCCCTCCAATGAGTTGCCCACGAGGACACCGTTTTCTACAAGTGTTGGTCCAATACACCCTCTAGAGGAAGGGGACTCCGACAGGGCTGATTGGCGGCCCCCGATCTGGGGCAGGGGCAGTGGGCAGCCTGTGGCACGGGCTGGAGCCTCTTTGCATGTGTCCCTGGGACACATCTGCCTGCGAACTTCGGTCACCTGGCAGGAAGCTACGATGCCCAGACCTATGGTTAGCTGTGCAGCGAGGAGTACTGTGAGGACAGGTTCCACACACACTTCAAGTAAGAGGTCGGCCTGAGTGGAAAGGTGATAGTTTGGGCAGCTGTGCAGACAAAGAAGGCGCCCTTTGGCCTGGGCCTAAATGCTTGTGACACCCCACTGGACCTGCCGTGCTCTGAGGGCCCTGCCCTGGGCCCCCTGCTCCCCTGCCCTTTGTTCAGTCACAGCAGAGATGGCCACACCCACTCCTTCAGTGAGGCCAGAGTTCCAACCACCCTCAGCCCCGCCCCCTCTCCGCAGGTTACCCTGGACTACAGAGGCTGCATCCTGAGGCCAGGGCGTTCCGAGAATGCCAAGGGCAGACATGATGACCTTAAATGATTTCCTCTTGTGTCAGGTTTGGTAAACTTTAGGAGCTAGGAAATGGTCCACTTTACAGAAATGTTCAAATTTACTGGCATTTCATATATTCTCTGCTATAACATTGTCCTGATTCTTTCTGTATATTCTTTACTTATGTTTTTGTTTTCCTTAATCAAAGTGTGTCTTTTCAATCTTTTCAAAGAAGATTCTTTGGACTTACTAAATCACCTCAATTTTATACGTTTTCTGATGTATTAAGTTCTGCTCATATCTTTATTTATCTTTTTTCTATGTTCTCAGGGTTTATTGTTTTGATCTTCTGATGTCAATTAAAACACTTGGTTATTCATTTTAATAAATATTTTACTTATAAAGATTTGAACTTTTGAAGATTCCAGCTTACTTGTAAGTTTCTAAGGGTCAGGTCCTCTCCATTGTTGCTGGCCTAAGGTTTAGTTCACCATATAGCAATGTATATATTGACCTATTTTCCCCTCGACTTTCTGTGATTCCCTACATCTCACCTTTCTTTGCAGACAAGCCATTTGAAATACCCTTAACTTATTTCACAGCCAATAAGTCATTGAAATAATGTGTATTTTTAGAGAAATCTTCTTATATAATTAGGCAGAAAATCTCACCTGCCATAGTTTTCAAAACAGCATAATTTCACTCTTCTCAATGCTTAATCTGTTGTATTACACAACCTTTGAGTATTTAGCTTTATCAATGACATGTCCTTTAAAAATGTTTTAGAAATCCTACCAGTCTTTGAAAACATCCTTGTTCCTTGTTTCAGTTCCAGTTTTATGTATATATTCTGCCTTGCACCTGATTATTCCAACAATTGATGGATGGCCTTGGGAATCTAATTCTGGTATTGATAGTCTTTACTGATTGTCTCCCCTCGTACCTGATTTCTTCATTATTGTGTAAATTTAGATCATGAGCTCATGTTTAGCTAAACAGCTGACCTTGTAAGACGCTTAGGTGTGAACGCTCGTAAGCTTCCGCAGAAAGACGGCAAAGATTTATTTGTGTCCCTCCAATGAGTTGCCCACGAGGACACCGTTTTCTACAAGTGTTGGTCCAATACTCCCTCTAGAGGAAGGGGACTCCGACAGGGCTGTTTGGCAGCCCCCGATCTGGGGCAGGGGCAGTGGGCAGCCTGTGGCCCGGGCTGGAGACTCTTTGCATGTGTCCCTGGGACACATCTGCCTGCGAACTTCGGTCACCTGGCAGGAAGCTACGATGCCCAGACCTATGGGTAGCTGTGCAGCGAGGTGTACTGTGAGGACAGGTTCCACACACACTTCAAGTAAGAGGTCGGCCTGAGTGGAAAGGTGAGAGTTTGGGCAGCTGTGCAGACAAAGAAGGCGCCCTTTGGCCTGGGCCTAAATGCTTGTGACAGCCCACTGGACCTGCCGTGCTCTGAGGGCCCTGCCCTGGGCCCCCTGCTCCCCTGCCCTTTGTTCAGTCACAGCAGAGATGGCCACACCCACTCCTTCAGTGAGGCCAGAGTTCCAACCACCCTCAGCCCCGCCCCCTCTCCGCAGGTTACCATGGACTACAGAGGCTGCATCCTGAGGCCAGGGCGTTCCGAGAATGCCAAGGACAGACACGATGACCTTAAATGATTTCCTCTTGTGTCAGGTTTGGTAAACTTTAGGAGCTAGGAAATGGTCCACTTTACAGAAATGTTCAAATTTACTGGCATTTCATATATTCTCTCTTATAACATTGTCCTGGTTCTTTCTGTATATTCTTTACTTATGTTTTTGTTTTCCTTAATCAAAGTGTGTCTTTTCAATCTTTTCAAAGAAGATTCTTTGGACTTACTAAATCACCTCAATTTTATCCGTTTTCTGTTGTATTAAGTTCTGCTCATATCTTTATTTATCTTTTCTCTATGTTCTCAGGGTTTATTGTTTTGATCTTCTGATGTCAATTAAAACACTTGGTTATTCATTTTAATAAATATTCTACTTATAAAGATTTGAACTTTTGAAGATTCCAGCTTACTTGTAAGTTTCTAAGGGTCAGGTCCTCTCCATTGTTGCTGGCCTAAGGTTTAGTTCACCATATAGCAATGTATATATTGACCTATTTTCCCCTCGACTTTCTGTGATTCCCTACATCTCACCTTTCTTTGCAGACAAGCCATTTGAAATACCCTTAACTTATTTCACAGCCAATAAGTCATTGAAATAATGTGTATTTTTAGAGAAATCTTCTTATATAATTAGGCAGAAAATCTCACCTGCCATAGTTTTCAAAACAGCATAATTTCACTCTTCTCAATGCTTAATCTGTTGTATTACACAACCTTTGAGTATTTAGCTTTATCAATGACATGTAGAGATCCTACCAGTCTTTGAAAACATCCTTGTTCCTTGTTTCAGGTCCAGTTTTATATATATATTCTGCCTTGCACCTGATTATTCCAACAATTGATGGATGGCCTTGGGAATCTAATTCTGGTATTGATAGTCTTTACTGATTGTCTCCCCTCGTAGCTGATTTCTTCATTATTGTGTAAATTTAGATCATGAGCTCATGTATAGCTAAACAGCTGACCTTGTAAGACGCTTAGGTGTGAACGCTCGTAAGCTTCCGCAGAAAGACGGCAAAGATTTATTTGTGTCCCTCCAATGAGTTGCCCACGAGGACACCGTTTTCTACAAGTGTTGGTCCAATAATCCCTCTAGAGGAAGGGGACTCCGACAGGGCTGATTGGCGGCCCCCGATCTGGGGCAGGGGCAGTGGGCAGCCTGTGGCCCGGGCAGGAGCCTCTTTGCATGTGTCCCTGGGACACATGTGCCTGCGAACTTCGGTCACCTGGCAGGAAGCTACGATGCCCAGACCTATGGGTAGCTGTGCAGCGAGGTGTACTGTGAGGACAGGTTCCACACACACTTCAAGTAAGGGGTCGGCCTGAGTGGAAAGGTGAGAGTTTGGGCAGCTGTGCAGACAAAGAAGGCGCCCTTTGTCCTGGGCCTAAATGCTTGTGACAGCCCACTGGACCTGCCATGCTCTGAGGGCCCTGCCCTGGGCCCCCTGCTCCCCTGCCCTTTGTTCAGTCACAGCAGAGATGGCCACACCCACTCCTTCAGTGAGGCCAGAGTTCCAACCACCCTCAGCCCCGCCCCCTCTCCGCAGGTTACCATGGACTACAGATGCTGCTTCCTGAGGCCAGGGCGTTCCGAGAATGCCAAGGGCAGACATGATGACCTTAAATGATTTCCTCTTGTGTCAGGTTTGGTAAACTTTAGGAGCTAGGAAATGGTCCACTTTACAGAAATGTTCAAATTTACTGGCATTTCATATATTCTCTGTTATAACATTGTCCTGGTTCTTTCTGTATATTCTTTACTTATGTTTTTGTTTTCCTTAATCAAAGTGTGTCTTTTCAATCTTTTCAAAGAAGATTCTTTGGACTTACTAAATCACCTCAATTTTATCCGTTTTCTGTTGTATTAAGTTCTGCTCATATCTTTATTTATCTTTTTTCTATGTTCTCAGGGTTTATTGTTTTGATCTTCTGATGTCAATTAAAACACTTGGTTATTCATTTTAATAAATATTTTACTTATAAAGATTTGAACTTTTGAAGATTCCAGCTTACTTGTAAGTTTCTAAGGGTCAGGTCCTCTCCATTGTTGCTGGCCTAAGGTTTAGTTCACCATATAGCAATGTATATATTGACCTATTTTCCCCTCGAATTTCTGTGATTCCCTACATCTCACCTTTCTTTGCAGACAAGCCATTTGAAATACCCTTAACTTATTTCACAGCCAATAAGTCATTGAAATAATGTGTATTTTTAGAGAAATCTTCTTATATAATTAGGCAGAAAATCTCACCTGCCATAGTTTTCAAAACAGCATAATTTCACTCTTCTCAATGCTTAATCTGTTGTATTACACAACCTTTGAGTATTTAGCTTTATCAATGACATGTCCTTTAAAAATGTTTTAGAGATCCTACCAGTCATTGAAAACATCCTTGTTCCTTGTTTCAGTTCCAGTTTTATGTATATATTCTGCCTTGCACCTGATTATTCCAACAATTGATGGATGGCCTTGGGAATCTAATTCTGGTATTGATATTCTTTACTGATTGCCTCCCCTCGTAGCTGATTTTTTCATTATTGTGTAAATTTAGATCATGAGCTCATGTTTAGCTAAACAGCTGACCTTGTAAGACGCTTAGGTATGAACGCTCGTAAGCTTCCGCAGAAAGACGGCAAAGATTTATTTGTGTCCCTCCAATGAGTTGCCCACGAGGACACCGTTTTCTACAAGTGTTGGTCCAATACTCCCTCTAGAGGAAGGGGACTCCGACAGGGCTGATTGGCGGCCCCTGATCTGGGGCAGGGGCAGTGGGCAGCCTGTGGCCCGGGCAGGAGCCTCTTTGCATGTGTCCCTGGGACACATCTGCCTGCGAACTTCGGTCACCTGGCAGGAAGCTACGATTCCCAGACCTATGGTTAGGTGTGCAGCGAGGTGTACTGTGAGGACAGGTTCCACACACACTTCAAGTAAGAGGTCGGCCTGAGTGGAAAGGTGAGAGTTTGGGCAGCTGTGCAGACAAAGAAGGCGCCCTTTGGCCTGGGCCTAAATGCTTGTGACACCCCACTGGACCTGCCGTGCTCTGAGGGCCCTGCCCTGGGCCCCCTGCTCCCGTGCCCTTTGTTCAGTCACAGCAGAGATGGCCACACCCACTCCTTCAGTGAGGGCAGAGTTCCAACCACCCTCAGTCCCGCCCCCTCTCCGCAGGTTACCATGGACTACAGAGGCTGCATCCTGAGGCCAGGGCGTTCCGAGAATGCCAAGGGCAGACATGATGACCTTAAATGATTTCCTCTTGTGTCAGGTTTGGTAAACTTTAGGAGCTAGGAAATGGTCCACTTTACAGAAATGTTCAAATTTACTGGCATTTCATATATTCTCTGCTATAACATTGTCCTGATTCTTTCTGTATATTCTTTACTTATGTTTTTGTTTTCCTTAATCAAAGTGTGTCTTTTCAATCTTTTCAAAGAAGATTCTTTGGACTTACTAAATCACCTGAATTTTATACGATTTTTGTTGTATTAAGTTCTGCTCATATCTTTATTTATCTTTTTTCTATGTTCTCAGGGTTTATTGTTTTGATCTTCTGATGTCAATTAAAACACTTGGTTATTCATTTTAATAAATATTTTACTTATAAAGATTTGAACTTTTGAAGATTCCAGCTTACTTGTAAGTTTCTAAGGGTCAGGTTTATACGTTTTCTGTTGTATTAATTTCTGCTCATATCTTTATTTATCTTTTTTCTATGTTCTCAGGGTTTATTGTTTTGATCTTCTGATGTCAATTAAAACACTTGGTTATTCATTTTAATAAATATTTTACTTATAAAGATTTGAACTTTTGAAGATTCCAGCTTACTTGTAAGTTTCTAAGATTCAGGTCCTCTCCATTGTTGCTGGCCTAAGTTTTAGTACAACATATAGCAATGTATATATAGACCTATTTTCCCCTCGACTTTCTGTGATTCCCTACATCTCACCTTTCTTTGCAGACAAGCCATTTGAAATACCCTTAACTTATTTCACAGCCAATAAGTCATTGAAATAATGTGTATTTTTAGAGAAATCTTCTTATATAATTAGGCAGAAAATCTCACCTGCCATAGTTTTCAAAACAGCATAATTTAACTCTTCTCAATGCTTAATCTGTTGTATTACACAACCTTTGAGTATTTAGCTTTATCAATGACATGTAGAGATCCTACCAGTCTTTGAAAACATCCTTGTTCCTTGTTTCAGGTCCAGTTTTATGTATATATTCTGCCTTGCACCTGATTATTCCAACAATTGATGGATGGCCTTGGGAATCTAATTCTGGTATTGATAGTCTTTACTGATTGTCTCCCCTCGTAGCTGATGTCTTCATTATTGTGTAAATTTAGATCATGAGCTCATGTTTAGCTAAACAGCTGACCTTGTAAGACGCTTAGGTGTGAACGCTCGTAAGCTTCAGGAGAAATTCGGCAAAATTTATTTGTGTCCCTCCAATGAGTTGCCCACGAGGACACCGTTTTCTACAAGTGTTGGTCCAATACTCCCTCTAGAGGAAGGGGACTCCGACAGGGCTGATTGGCGGCCCCCGATCTGGGGCAGGGGCTGTGGGCAGCCTGTGGCCCGGGCAGGAGCCTCTTTGCATGTGTCCCTGGGACACATCTGCCTGCGAACTTCGGTCACCTGGCAGGAAGCTACGATGCCCAGACCTATGGTTACCTGTGCAGCGAGGTGTACTGTGAGGACAGGTTCCACACACACTTCAAGTAAGAGGTCGCCCTGAGTGGAAAGGTGAGAGTTTGGGCAGCTGTGCAGACAAAGAAGGCGCCCTTTGGCCTGGGCCTAAATGCTTGTGACACCCCACTGGACCTGCCGTGCTCTGAGGGCCCTGCCCTGGGAACCCTGCTCCCCTGCCCTTTGTTCAGTCACAGCAGAGATGGCCACACCCACTCCTTCAGTGAGGGCAGAGTTCCAACCACCCTCTGCCCCGTCCCCTCTCCGCAGGTTACCCTGGACTACAGAGGCTGCATCCTGAGGCCAGGGCGTTCCGAGAATGCCAAGGGCAGACATGATGACCTTAAATGATTTCCTCTTGTGTCAGGTTTGGTAAACTTTAGGAGCTAGGAAATGGTCCACTTTACAGAAATGTTCAAATTTACTGGCATTTCATATATTCTCTGCTATAACATTGTCCTGATTCTTTCTGTATATTCTTTACTTATGTTTTTGTTTTCCTTAATCAAAGTGTGTCTTTTCAATCTTTTCAAAGAAGATTCTTTGGACTTACTAAATCACCTCAATTTTATACGTTTTCTGTTGTATTAATTTCTGCTCATATCTTTATTTATCTTTTTTCTATGTTCTCAGGGTTTATTGTTTTGATCTTCTGATGTCAATTAAAACACTTGGTTATTCATTTTAATAAATATTTTACTTATAAAGATTTGAACTTTTGAAGATTCCAGCTTACTTCTATGTTTCTAAGGGTCAGGTCCTCTCCATTGTTGCTGGCCTAAGGTTTAGTTCACCATATAGCAATGTATATATTGACCTATTTTCCCCTCGACTTTCTGTGATTCCCTACATCTCACCTTTCTTTGCAGACAAGCCATTTGAAATACCCTTAACTTATTTCACAGCCAATAAGTCATTGAAATAATGTGTATTTTTAGAGAAATCTTCTTATATAATTAGGCAGAAAATCTCACCTGCCATAGTTTTCAAAACAGCATAATTTCACTCTTCTCAATGCTAAATCTGTTGTATTACACAACCTTTGAGTATTTAGCTTTATCAATGACATGTCCTTTAAAAATGTTTTAGAGATCCTACCAGTCTTTGAAAACATCCTTGTTCCTTGTTTCAGTTCCAGTTTTATGTATATATTCTGCCTTGCACCTGATTATTCCAACAATTGATGGATGGCCTTGGGAATCTAATTCTTGTATTGATACTCTTTACTGATTGTCTCTCCTCGTAGATGATTTCTTCATTATTGTGTAAATTTAGATCATGAGCTCATGTTTAGCTAAACAGCTGATCTTGTAAGACGCTTACCTGTGAACGCTCGTAAGCTTCATGAGAAAGTCAGCAAAATTTATTTGTGTCCCTCCAATGAGTTGCCCACGAGGACACCGTTTTCTACAAGTGTTGGTCCAATACTCCCTCTAAAGGAAGGGGATTCCGACAGGGCTGATTGGTGGCCCCCGATCTGGGGCAGGGGCAGTGGGCAGCCTGTGGCACGGGCTGGAGCCTCTTTGCATGTGTCCCTGGGACACATCTGCCTGCGAACTTCGGTCACCTGGCAGGAAGCTACGATGCCCAGACCTATGGTTAGCTGTGCAGCGAGGTGTACTGTGAGGACAGGTTCCACACACACTTCAAGTAAGAGGTCGGCCTGAGTGGAAAGGTGAGAGTTTGGGCAGCTGTGCAGACAAAGAAGGCGCCCTTTGTCCTGGGCCTAAATGCTTGTGACAGCCCACTGGAACTGCCGTGCTCTGAGGGCCCTGCCCTGGGCCCCCTGCTCCCCTGCCCTTTGTTCAGTCACAGCAGAGATGGCCACACCCACTCCTTCAGTGAGGGCAGAGTTCCAACCACCCTCAGCCCCGCCCCCTCTCCGCAGGTTACCCTGGACTACAGAGGCTGCATCCTGAGGCCAGGGCGTTCCGAGAATGCCAAGGGCAGACATGATGACCTTAAATGATTTCCTCTTGTGTCAGGTTTGGTAAACTTTAGGAGCTAGGAAATGGTCCACTTTACAGAAATGTTCAAATTTACTGGCATTTCATATATTCTCTGCTATAACATTGTCCTGATTCTTTCTGTATATTCTTTACTTATGTTTTTGTTTTCCTTAATCAAAGTGTGTCTTTTCAATCTTTTCAAAGAAGATTCTTTGGACTTACTAAATCACCTCAATTTTATACGTTTTCTGATGTATTAAGTTCTGCTCATATCTTTATTTATCTTTTTTCTATGTTCTCAGGGTTTATTGTTTTGATCTTCTGATGTCAATTAAAACACTTGGTTATTCATTTTAATAAATATTTTACTTATAAAGATTTGAACTTTTGAAGATTCCAGCTTACTTGTAAGTTTCTAAGGGTCAGGTCCTCTCCATTGTTGCTGGCCTAAGGTTTAGTTCACCATATAGCAATGTATATATTGACCTATTTTCCCCTCGACTTTCTGTGATTCCCTACATCTCACCTTTCTTTGCAGACAAGCCATTTGAAATACCCTTAACTTATTTCACAGCCAATAAGTCATTGAAATAATGTGTATTTTTAGAGAAATCTTCTTATATAATTAGGCAGAAAATCTCACCTGCCATAGTTTTCAAAACAGCATAATTTCACTCTTCTCAATGCTTAATCTGTTGTATTACACAACCTTTGAGTATTTAGCTTTATCAATGACATGTAGAGATCCTACCAGTCTTTGAAAACATCCTTGTTCCTTGTTTCAGTTCCAGTTTTATGTATATATTCTGCCTTGCACCTGATTATTCCAACAATTGATGGATGGCCTTGGGAATCTAATTCTGGTATTGATAGTCTTTACTGATTGTCTCCCCTTGTAGCTGATTTCTTCATTATTGTGTAAATTTAGATCATGAGCTCATGTTTAGCTAAACAGCTGACCTTGTAAGACGCTTAGGTGTGAACGCTCGTAAGCTTCCGCAGAAAGACGGCAAAGATTTATTTGTGTCCCTCCAATGAGTTGCCCACGAGGACACCGTTTTCTACAAGTGTTGGTCCAATACTCCCTCTAGAGGAAGGGGACTCCGACAGGGCTGATTGGCGGCCCCCGATCTGGGGCAGGGGCAGTGGGCAGCCTGTGGCCCGGGCAGGAGCCTCTTTGCATGTGTCCCTGGGACACATCTGCCTGCGAACTTCGGTCACCTGGCAGGAAGCTACGATGCCCAGACCTATGGTTAGCTGTGCAGCGAGGTGTACTGTGAGGACAGGTTCCACACACACTTCAAGTAAGAGGTCGGCCTGAGTGGAAAGGTGAGAGTTTGGGCAGCTGTGCAGACAAAGAAGGCGCCCTTTGGCCTGGGCCTAAATGCTTGTGACACCCCACTGGACCTGCCGTGCTCTGAGGGCCCTGCCCTGGGCCCCCTTCTCCCGTGCCCTTTGTTCAGTCACAGCAGAGATGGCCACACCCACTCCTTCAGTGAGGGCAGAGTTCCAACCACCCTCAGCCCCGCCCCCTCTCCGCAGGTTACCATGGACTACAGAGGCTGCATCCTGAGGCCAGGGCGTTCCGAGAATGCCAAGGGCAGACATGATGACCTTAAATGATTTCCTCTTGTGTCAGGTTTGGTAAACTTTAGGAGCTAGGAAATGGTCCACTTTACAGAAATGTTCAAATTTACTGGCATTTCATATATTCTCTGCTATAACATTGTCCTGATTCTTTCTGTATATTCTTTACTTATGTTTTTGTTTTCCTTAATCAAAGTGTGTCTTTTCAATCTTTTCAAAGAAGATTCTTTGGACTTACTAAATCACCTGAATTTTATACGATTTTTGTTGTATTAAGTTCTGCTCATATCTTTATTTATCTTTTTTCTATGTTCTCAGGGTTTATTGTTTTGATCTTCTGATGTCAATTAAAACACTTGGTTATTCATTTTAATAAATATTTTACTTATAAAGATTTGAACTTTTGAAGATTCCAGCTTACTTGTAAGTTTCTAAGGGTCAGGTTTATACGTTTTCTGTTGTATTAATTTCTGCTCATATCTTTATTTATCTTTTTTCTATGTTCTCAGGGTTTATTGTTTTGATCTTCTGATGTCAATTAAAACACTTGGTTATTCATTTTAATAAATATTTTACTTATAAAGATTTGAACTTTTGAAGATTCCAGCTTACTTGTAAGTTTCTAAGATTCAGGTCCTCTCCATTGTTGCTGGCCTAAGTTTTAGTACAACATATAGCAATGTATATATAGACCTATTTTCCCCTCGACTTTCTGTGATTCCCTACATCTCACCTTTCTTTGCAGACAAGCCATTTGAAATACCCTTAACTTATTTCACAGCCAATAAGTCATTGAAATAATGTGTATTTTTAGAGAAATCTTCTTATATAATTAGGCAGAAAATCTCACCTGCCATAGTTTTCAAAACAGCATAATTTAACTCTTCTCAATGCTTAATCTGTTGTATTACACAACCTTTGAGTATTTAGCTTTATCAATGACATGTAGAGATCCTACCAGTCTTTGAAAACATCCTTGTTCCTTGTTTCAGGTCCAGTTTTATGTATATATTCTGCCTTGCACCTGATTATTCCAACAATTGATGGATGGCCTTGGGAATCTAATTCTGGTATTGATAGTCTTTACTGATTGTCTCCCCTCGTAGCTGATGTCTTCATTATTGTGTAAATTTAGATCATGAGCTCATGTTTAGCTAAACAGCTGACCTTGTAAGACGCTTAGGTGTGAACGCTCGTAAGCTTCAGGAGAAATTCGGCAAAATTTATTTGTGTCCCTCCAATGAGTTGCCCACGAGGACACCGTTTTCTACAAGTGTTGGTCCAATACTCCCTCTAGAGGAAGGGGACTCCGACAGGGCTGATTGGCGGCCCCCGATCTGGGGCAGGGGCTGTGGGCAGCCTGTGGCCCGGGCAGGAGCCTCTTTGCATGTGTCCCTGGGACACATCTGCCTGCGAACTTCGGTCACCTGGCAGGAAGCTACGATGCCCAGACCTATGGTTACCTGTGCAGCGAGGTGTACTGTGAGGACAGGTTCCACACACACTTCAAGTAAGAGGTCGCCCTGAGTGGAAAGGTGAGAGTTTGGGCAGCTGTGCAGACAAAGAAGGCGCCCTTTGGCCTGGGCCTAAATGCTTGTGACACCCCACTGGACCTGCCGTGCTCTGAGGGCCCTGCCCTGGGAACCCTGCTCCCCTGCCCTTTGTTCAGTCACAGCAGAGATGGCCACACCCACTCCTTCAGTGAGGGCAGAGTTCCAACCACCCTCTGCCCCGTCCCCTCTCCGCAGGTTACCCTGGACTACAGAGGCTGCATCCTGAGGCCAGGGCGTTCCGAGAATGCCAAGGGCAGACATGATGACCTTAAATGATTTCCTCTTGTGTCAGGTTTGGTAAACTTTAGGAGCTAGGAAATGGTCCACTTTACAGAAATGTTCAAATTTACTGGCATTTCATATATTCTCTGCTATAACATTGTCCTGATTCTTTCTGTATATTCTTTACTTATGTTTTTGTTTTCCTTAATCAAAGTGTGTCTTTTCAATCTTTTCAAAGAAGATTCTTTGGACTTACTAAATCACCTCAATTTTATACGTTTTCTGTTGTATTAATTTCTGCTCATATCTTTATTTATCTTTTTTCTATGTTCTCAGGGTTTATTGTTTTGATCTTCTGATGTCAATTAAAACACTTGGTTATTCATTTTAATAAATATTTTACTTATAAAGATTTGAACTTTTGAAGATTCCAGCTTACTTCTATGTTTCTAAGGGTCAGGTCCTCTCCATTGTTGCTGGCCTAAGGTTTAGTTCACCATATAGCAATGTATATATTGACCTATTTTCCCCTCGACTTTCTGTGATTCCCTACATCTCACCTTTCTTTGCAGACAAGCCATTTGAAATACCCTTAACTTATTTCACAGCCAATAAGTCATTGAAATAATGTGTATTTTTAGAGAAATCTTCTTATATAATTAGGCAGAAAATCTCACCTGCCATAGTTTTCAAAACAGCATAATTTCACTCTTCTCAATGCTAAATCTGTTGTATTACACAACCTTTGAGTATTTAGCTTTATCAATGACATGTCCTTTAAAAATGTTTTAGAGATCCTACCAGTCTTTGAAAACATCCTTGTTCCTTGTTTCAGTTCCAGTTTTATGTATATATTCTGCCTTGCACCTGATTATTCCAACAATTGATGGATGGCCTTGGGAATCTAATTCTTGTATTGATACTCTTTACTGATTGTCTCTCCTCGTAGATGATTTCTTCATTATTGTGTAAATTTAGATCATGAGCTCATGTTTAGCTAAACAGCTGATCTTGTAAGACGCTTACCTGTGAACGCTCGTAAGCTTCATGAGAAAGTCAGCAAAATTTATTTGTGTCCCTCCAATGAGTTGCCCACGAGGACACCGTTTTCTACAAGTGTTGGTCCAATACTCCCTCTAAAGGAAGGGGATTCCGACAGGGCTGATTGGTGGCCCCCGATCTGGGGCAGGGGCAGTGGGCAGCCTGTGGCACGGGCTGGAGCCTCTTTGCATGTGTCCCTGGGACACATCTGCCTGCGAACTTCGGTCACCTGGCAGGAAGCTACGATGCCCAGACCTATGGTTAGCTGTGCAGCGAGGTGTACTGTGAGGACAGGTTCCACACACACTTCAAGTAAGAGGTCGGCCTGAGTGGAAAGGTGAGAGTTTGGGCAGCTGTGCAGACAAAGAAGGCGCCCTTTGTCCTGGGCCTAAATGCTTGTGACAGCCCACTGGAACTGCCGTGCTCTGAGGGCCCTGCCCTGGGCCCCCTGCTCCCCTGCCCTTTGTTCAGTCACAGCAGAGATGGCCACACCCACTCCTTCAGTGAGGGCAGAGTTCCAACCACCCTCAGCCCCGCCCCCTCTCCGCAGGTTACCCTGGACTACAGAGGCTGCATCCTGAGGCCAGGGCGTTCCGAGAATGCCAAGGGCAGACATGATGACCTTAAATGATTTCCTCTTGTGTCAGGTTTGGTAAACTTTAGGAGCTAGGAAATGGTCCACTTTACAGAAATGTTCAAATTTACTGGCATTTCATATATTCTCTGCTATAACATTGTCCTGATTCTTTCTGTATATTCTTTACTTATGTTTTTGTTTTCCTTAATCAAAGTGTGTCTTTTCAATCTTTTCAAAGAAGATTCTTTGGACTTACTAAATCACCTCAATTTTATACGTTTTCTGATGTATTAAGTTCTGCTCATATCTTTATTTATCTTTTTTCTATGTTCTCAGGGTTTATTGTTTTGATCTTCTGATGTCAATTAAAACACTTGGTTATTCATTTTAATAAATATTTTACTTATAAAGATTTGAACTTTTGAAGATTCCAGCTTACTTGTAAGTTTCTAAGGGTCAGGTCCTCTCCATTGTTGCTGGCCTAAGGTTTAGTTCACCATATAGCAATGTATATATTGACCTATTTTCCCCTCGACTTTCTGTGATTCCCTACATCTCACCTTTCTTTGCAGACAAGCCATTTGAAATACCCTTAACTTATTTCACAGCCAATAAGTCATTGAAATAATGTGTATTTTTAGAGAAATCTTCTTATATAATTAGGCAGAAAATCTCACCTGCCATAGTTTTCAAAACAGCATAATTTCACTCTTCTCAATGCTTAATCTGTTGTATTACACAACCTTTGAGTATTTAGCTTTATCAATGACATGTAGAGATCCTACCAGTCTTTGAAAACATCCTTGTTCCTTGTTTCAGTTCCAGTTTTATGTATATATTCTGCCTTGCACCTGATTATTCCAACAATTGATGGATGGCCTTGGGAATCTAATTCTGGTATTGATAGTCTTTACTGATTGTCTCCCCTTGTAGCTGATTTCTTCATTATTGTGTAAATTTAGATCATGAGCTCATGTTTAGCTAAACAGCTGACCTTGTAAGACGCTTAGGTGTGAACGCTCGTAAGCTTCCGCAGAAAGACGGCAAAGATTTATTTGTGTCCCTCCAATGAGTTGCCCACGAGGACACCGTTTTCTACAAGTGTTGGTCCAATACTCCCTCTAGAGGAAGGGGACTCCGACAGGGCTGATTGGCGGCCCCCGATCTGGGGCAGGGGCAGTGGGCAGCCTGTGGCCCGGGCAGGAGCCTCTTTGCATGTGTCCCTGGGACACATCTGCCTGCGAACTTCGGTCACCTGGCAGGAAGCTACGATGCCCAGACCTATGGTTAGCTGTGCAGCGAGGTGTACTGTGAGGACAGGTTCCACACACACTTCAAGTAAGAGGTCGGCCTGAGTGGAAAGGTGAGAGTTTGGGCAGCTGTGCAGACAAAGAAGGCGCCCTTTGGCCTGGGCCTAAATGCTTGTGACACCCCACTGGACCTGCCGTGCTCTGAGGGCCCTGCCCTGGGCCCCCTTCTCCCGTGCCCTTTGTTCAGTCACAGCAGAGATGGCCACACCCACTCCTTCAGTGAGGGCAGAGTTCCAACCACCCTCAGCCCCGCCCCCTCTCCGCAGGTTACCATGGACTACAGAGGCTGCATCCTGAGGCCAGGGCGTTCCGAGAATGCCAAGGGCAGACATGATGACCTTAAATGATTTCCTCTTGTGTCAGGTTTGGTAAACTTTAGGAGCTAGGAAATGGTCCACTTTACAGAAATGTTCAAATTTACTGGCATTTCATATATTCTCTGCTATAACATTGTCCTGATTCTTTCTGTATATTCTTTACTTATGTTTTTGTTTTCCTTAATCAAAGTGTGTCTTTTCAATCTTTTCAAAGAAGATTCTTTGGACTTACTAAATCACCTCAATTTTATACGATTTTTGTTGTATTAAGTTCTGCTCATATCTTTATTTATCTTTTTTCTATGTTCTCAGGGTTTATTGTTTTGATCTTCTGATGTCAATTAAAACACTTGGTTATTCATTTTAATAAATATTTTACTTATAAAGATTTGAACTTTTGAAGATTCCAGCTTACTTGTAAGTTTCTAAGGGTCAGGTCCTCTCCATTGTTGCTGGCCTAAGGTTTAGTTCAACATATAGCAATGTATATATTGACGTATTTTCCCCTCGACTTTCTGTGATTCCCTACATCTCACCTTTCTTTGCAGACAAGCCATTTGAAATACCCTTAACTTATTTCACAGCCAATAAGTCATTGAAATAATGTGTATTTTTAGAGAAATCTTCTTATATAATTAGGCAGAAAATCTCACCTGCCATAGTTTTCAAAACAGCATAATTTCACTCTTCTCAATGCTTAATCTGTTGTATTACACAACCTTTGAGTATTTAGCTTTATCAATGACATGTCCTTTAAAAATGTTTTAGAGATCCTACCAGTCATTGAAAACATCCTTGTTCCTTGTTTCAGTTCCAGTTTTATGTATATATTCTGCCTTGCACCTGATTATTCCAACAATTGATGGATGGCCTTGGGAATCTAATTCTGGTATTGATATTCTTTACTGATTGCCTCCCCTCGTAGCTGATTTTTTCATTATTGTGTAAATTTAGATCATGAGCTCATGTTTAGCTAAACAGCTGACCTTGTAAGACGCTTAGGTATGAACGCTCGTAAGCTTCCGCAGAAAGACGGCAAAGATTTATTTGTGTCCCTCCAATGAGTTGCCCACGAGGACACCGTTTTCTACAAGTGTTGGTCCAATACTCCCTCTAGAGGAAGGGGACTCCGACAGGGCTGATTGGCGGCCCCTGATCTGGGGCAGGGGCAGTGGGCAGCCTGTGGCCCGGGCAGGAGCCTCTTTGCATGTGTCCCTGGGACACATCTGCCTGCGAACTTCGGTCACCTGGCAGGAAGCTACGATTCCCAGACCTATGGTTAGGTGTGCAGCGAGGTGTACTGTGAGGACAGGTTCCACACACACTTCAAGTAAGAGGTCGGCCTGAGTGGAAAGGTGAGAGTTTGGGCAGCTGTGCAGACAAAGAAGGCGCCCTTTGGCCTGGGCCTAAATGCTTGTGACACCCCACTGGACCTGCCGTGCTCTGAGGGCCCTGCCCTGGGCCCCCTGCTCCCGTGCCCTTTGTTCAGTCACAGCAGAGATGGCCACACCCACTCCTTCAGTGAGGGCAGAGTTCCAACCACCCTCAGCCCCGCCCCCTCTCCGCAGGTTACCATGGACTACAGAGGCTGCATCCTGAGGCCAGGGCGTTCCGAGAATGCCAAGGGCAGACATGATGACCTTAAATGATTTCCTCTTGTGTCAGGTTTGGTAAACTTTAGGAGCTAGGAAATGGTCCACTTTACAGAAATGTTCAAATTTACTGGCATTTCATATATTCTCTGCTATAACATTGTCCTGATTCTTTCTGTATATTCTTTACTTATGTTTTTGTTTTCCTTAATCAAAGTGTGTCTTTTCAATCTTTTCAAAGAAGATTCTTTGGACTTACTAAATCACCTGAATTTTATACGTTTTCTGTTGTATTAATTTCTGCTCATATCTTTATTTATCTTTTTTCTATGTTCTCAGGGTTTATTGTTTTGATCTTCTGATGTCAATTAAAACACTTGGTTATTCATTTTAATAAATATTTTACTTATAAAGATTTGAACTTTTGAAGATTCCAGCTTACTTGTAAGTTTCTAAGATTCAGGTCCTCTCCATTGTTGCTGGCCTAAGTTTTAGTACAACATATAGCAATGTATATATAGACCTATTTTCCCCTCGACTTTCTGTGATTCCCTACATCTCACCTTTCTTTGCAGACAAGCCATTTGAAATACCCTTAACTTATTTCACAGCCAATAAGTCGTTGAAATAATGTGTATTTTTAGAGAAATCTTCTTATATAATTAGGCAGAAAATCTCACCTGCCATAGTTTTCAAAACAGCATAATTTAACTCTTCTCAATGCTTAATCTGTTGTATTACACAACCTTTGAGTATTTAGCTTTATCAATGACATGTAGAGATCCTACCAGTCTTTGAAAACATCCTTGTTCCTTGTTTCAGGTCCAGTTTTATGTATATATTCTGCCTTGCACCTGATTATTCCAACAATTGATGGATGGCCTTGGGAATCTAATTCTGGTATTGATAGTCTTTACTGATTGTCTCCCCTCGTAGCTGATGTCTTCATTATTGTGTAAATTTAGATCATGAGCTCATGTTTAGCTAAACAGCTGACCTTGTAAGACGCTTAGGTGTGAACGCTCGTAAGCTTCAGGAGAAATTCGGCAAAATTTATTTGTGTCCCTCCAATGAGTTGCCCACGAGGACACCGTTTTCTACAAGTGTTGGTCCAATACTCCCTCTAGAGGAAGGGGACTCCGACAGGGCTGATTGGCGGCCCCCGATCTGGGGCAGGGGCTGTGGGCAGCCTGTGGCCCGGGCAGGAGCCTCTTTGCATGTGTCCCTGGGACACATCTGCCTGCGAACTTCGGTCACCTGGCAGGAAGCTACGATGCCCAGACCTATGGTTACCTGTGCAGCGAGGTGTACTGTGAGGACAGGTTCCACACACACTTCAAGTAAGAGGTCGCCCTGAGTGGAAAGGTGAGAGTTTGGGCAGCTGTGCAGACAAAGAAGGCGCCCTTTGGCCTGGGCCTAAATGCTTGTGACACCCCACTGGACCTGCCGTGCTCTGAGGGCCCTGCCCTGGGAACCCTGCTCCCCTGCCCTTTGTTCAGTCACAGCAGAGATGGCCACACCCACTCCTTCAGTGAGGGCAGAGTTCCAACCACCCTCTGCCCCGCCCCCTCTCCGCAGGTTACCGTGGACTACAGAGGCTGCATCCTGAGGCCAGGGCGTTCCGAGAATGCCAAGGGCAGACATGATGACCTTAAATGATTTCCTCTTGTGTCAGGTTTGGTAAACTTTAGGAGCTAGGAAATGGTCCACTTTACAGAAATGTTCAAATTTACTGGCATTTCATATATTCTCTGCTATAACATTGTCCTGATTCTTTCTGTATATTCTTTACTTATGTTTTTGTTTTCCTTAATCAAAGTGTGTCTTTTCAATCTTTTCAAAGAAGATTCTTTGGACTTACTAAATCACCTCAATTTTATACGTTTTCTGTTGTATTAATTTCTGCTCATATCTTTATTTATCTTTTTTCTATGTTCTCAGGGTTTATTGTTTTGATCTTCTGATGTCAATTAAAACACTTGGTTATTCATTTTAATAAATATTTTACTTATAAAGATTTGAACTTTTGAAGATTCCAGCTTACTTCTATGTTTCTAAGGGTCAGGTCCTCTCCATTGTTGCTGGCCTAAGGTTTAGTTCACCATATAGCAATGTATATATTGACCTATTTTCCCCTCGACTTTCTGTGATTCCCTACATCTCACCTTTCTTTGCAGACAAGCCATTTGAAATACCCTTAACTTATTTCACAGCCAATAAGTCATTGAAATAATGTGTATTTTTAGAGAAATCTTCTTATATAATTAGGCAGAAAATCTCACCTGCCATAGTTTTCAAAACAGCATAATTTCACTCTTCTCAATGCTAAATCTGTTGTATTACACAACCTTTGAGTATTTAGCTTTATCAATGACATGTCCTTTAAAAATGTTTTAGAGATCCTACCAGTCTTTGAAAACATCCTTGTTCCTTGTTTCAGTTCCAGTTTTATGTATATATTCTGCCTTGCACCTGATTATTCCAACAATTGATGGATGGCCTTGGGAATCTAATTCTTGTATTGATACTCTTTACTGATTGTCTCTCCTCGTAGCTGATTTCTTCATTATTGTGTAAATTTAGATCATGAGCTCATGTTTAGCTAAACAGCTGATCTTGTAAGACGCTTACGTGTGAACGCTCGTAAGCTTCAGGAGAAAGTCAGCAAAATTTATTTGTGTCCCTCCAATGAGTTGCCCACGAGGACACCGTTTTCTACAAGTGTTGGTCCAATACTCCTTCTAAAGGAAGGGGATTCCGACAGGGCTGATTGGTGGCCCCCGATCTGGGGCAGGGGCAGTGGGCAGCCTGTTGCACGGGCTGGAGCCTCTTTGCATGTGTCCCTGGGACACATCTGCCTGCGAACTTCGGTCACCTGGCAGGAAGCTACGATGCCCAGACCTATGGTTAGCTGTGCAGCGAGGTGTACTGTGAGGACAGGTTCCACACACACTTCAAGTAAGAGGTCGGCCTGAGTGGAAAGGTGAGAGTTTGGGCAGCTGTGCAGACAAAGAAGGCGCCCTTTGTCCTGGGCCTAAATGCTTGTGACAGCCCACTGGAACTGCCGTGCTCTGAGGGCCCTGCCCTGGGCCCCCTGCTCCCCTGCCCTTTGTTCAGTCACAGCAGAGATGGCCACACCCACTCCTCCAGTGAGGCCAGAGTTCCAACCACCCTCAGCCCCGCCCCCTCTCCGCAGGTTACCATGGACTACAGAGGCTGCATCCTGAGGCCAGGGCGTTCCGAGAATGCCAAGGGCAGACATGATGACCTTAAATGATTTCCTCTTGTGTCAGGTTTGGTAAACTTTAGGAGCTAGGAAATGGTCCACTTTACAGAAATGTTCAAATTTACTGGCATTTCATATATTCTCTGCTATAACATTGTCCTGATTCTTTCTGTATATTCTTTACTTATGTTTTTGTTTTCCTTAATCAAAGTGTGTCTTTTCAATCTTTTCAAAGAAGATTCTTTGGACTTACTAAATCACCTCAATTTTATACGTTTTCTGATGTATTAAGTTCTGCTCATATCTTTATTTATCTTTTTTCTATGTTCTCAGGGTTTATTGTTTTGATCTTCTGATGTCAATTAAAACACTTGGTTATTCATTTTAATAAATATTTTACTTATAAAGATTTGAACTTTTGAAGATTCCAGCTTACTTGTAAGTTTCTAAGGGTCAGGTCCTCTCCATTGTTGCTGGCCTAAGGTTTAGTTCACCATATAGCAATGTATATATTGACCTATTTTCCCCTCGACTTTCTGTGATTCCCTACATCTCACCTTTCTTTGCAGACAAGCCATTTGAAATACCCTTAACTTATTTCACAGCCAATAAGTCATTGAAATAATGTGTATTTTTAGAGAAATCTTCTTATATAATTAGGCAGAAAATCTCACCTGCCATAGTTTTCAAAACAGCATAATTTCACTCTTCTCAATGCTTAATCTGTTGTATTACACAACCTTTGAGTATTTAGCTTTATCAATGACATGTAGAGATCCTACCAGTCTTTGAAAACATCCTTGTTCCTTGTTTCAGTTCCAGTTTTATGTATATATTCTGCCTTGCACCTGATTATTCCAACAATTGATGGATGGCCTTGGGAATCTAATTCTGGTATTGATAGTCTTTACTGATTGTCTCCCCTTGTAGCTGATTTCTTCATTATTGTGTAAATTTAGATCATGAGCTCATGTTTAGCTAAACAGCTGACCTTGTAAGACGCTTAGGTGTGAACGCTCGTAAGCTTCCGCAGAAAGACGGCAAAGATTTATTTGTGTCCCTCCAATGAGTTGCCCACGAGGACACCGTTTTCTACAAGTGTTGGTCCAATACTCCCTCTAGAGGAAGGGGACTCCGACAGGGCTGATTGGCGGCCCCCGATCTGGGGCAGGGGCAGTGGGCAGCCTGTGGCCCGGGCAGGAGCCTCTTTGCATGTGTCCCTGGGACACATCTGCCTGCGAACTTCGGTCACCTGGCAGGAAGCTACGATGCCCAGACCTATGGTTAGCTGTGCAGCGAGGTGTACTGTGAGGACAGGTTCCACACACACTTCAAGTAAGAGGTCGGCCTGAGTGGAAAGGTGAGAGTTTGGGCAGCTGTGCAGACAAAGAAGGCGCCCTTTGGCCTGGGCCTAAATGCTTGTGACACCCCACTGGACCTGCCGTGCTCTGAGGGCCCTGCCCTGGGCCCCCTTCTCCCGTGCCCTTTGTTCAGTCACAGCAGAGATGGCCACACCCACTCCTTCAGTGAGGGCAGAGTTCCAACCACCCTCAGCCCCGCCCCCTCTCCGCAGGTTACCATGGACTACAGAGGCTGCATCCTGAGGCCAGGGCGTTCCGAGAATGCCAAGGGCAGACATGATGACCTTAAATGATTTCCTCTTGTGTCAGGTTTGGTAAACTTTAGGAGCTAGGAAATGGTCCACTTTACAGAAATGTTCAAATTTACTGGCATTTCATATATTCTCTGCTATAACATTGTCCTGATTCTTTCTGTATATTCTTTACTTATGTTTTTGTTTTCCTTAATCAAAGTGTGTCTTTTCAATCTTTTCAAAGAAGATTCTTTGGACTTACTAAATCACCTCAATTTTATACGTTTTCTGTTGTATTAATTTCTGCTCATATCTTTATTTATCTTTTTTCTATGTTCTCAGGGTTTATTGTTTTGATCTTCTGATGTCAATTAAAACACTTGGTTATTCATTTTAATAAATATTTTACTTATAAAGATTTGAACTTTTGAAGATTCCAGCTTACTTGTAAGTTTCTAAGAGTCAGGTCCTCTCCATTGTTGCTGGCCTAAGTTTTAGTACACCATATAGCAATGTATATATTGACCTATTTTCCCCTCGACTTTCTGTGATTCCCTACATCTCACCTTTCTTTGCAGACAAGCCATTTGAAATACCCTTAACTTATTTCACAGCCATTAAGTCATTGAAATAATGTGTATTTTTAGAGAAATCTTCTTATATAATTAGGCTGAAAATCTCACCTGCCATAGTTTTCAAAACAGCATAATTTCACTCTTCTCAATGCTTAATCTGTTGTATTACACAACCTTTGAGTATTTAGCTTTATCAATGACATGTCCTTTAAAAATGTTTTAGAGATCCTCCCAGTCTTTGAAAACATCCTTGTTCCTTGTTTCAGTTCCAGTTTTATGTATATATTCTGCCTTGCACCTGATTATTCCAACAATTGATGGATGGCCTTGGGAATCTAATTCTGGTATTGATACTCTTTACTGATTGTCTCTCCTCGTAGCTGATTTCTTCATTATTGTGTAAATTTAGATCATGAGCTCATGTTTAGCTAAACAGCTGACCTTGTAAGACGCTTACGTGTGAACGCTCGTAAGCTTCAGGAGAAAGTCAGCAAAATTTATTTGTGTCCCTCCAATGAGTTGCCCACGAGGACACCGTTTTCTACAAGTGTTGGTCCAATACTCCCTCTAGAGGAAGGGGACTCCGACAGGGCTGATTGGTGGCCCACGATCTGGGGCAGGGGCATCGGGCAGCCTGTGGCATGGGCTGGAGCCTCTTTGCATGTGTCCCTGGGACACATCTGCCTGCGAACTTCGGTCACCTGGCAGGAAGCTATGATGCCCAGACCTATGGTTAGCTGTGCAGCGAGGTGTACTGTGAGGACAGATTCCACACACACTTCAAGTAAGAGGTCGGCCTGAGTGGAAAGGTGAGAGTTTGGGCAGCTGTGCAGACAAAGAAGGCGCCCTTTGGCCTGGGCCTAAATGCTTGTGACACCCCACTGGACCTGCCGTGCTCTGAGGGCCCTGCCCTGGGACCCCTGCTCCCCTGCCCTTTGTTCAGTCACAGCAGAGATGGCCACACCCACTCCTTCAGTGAGGCCAGAGTTCCAACCACCCTCAGCCCCGCCCCCTCTCCGCAGGTTACCCTGGACTACAGAGGCTGCATCCTGAGGCCAGGGTGTTCCGAGAATGCCAAGGGCAGACATGATGACCTTAAATGATTTCCTCTTGTGTCAGGTTTGGTAAACTTTAGGAGCTAGGAAATGGTCCACTTTACAGAAATGTTCAAATTTACTGGCATTTCATATATTCTCTGCTATAACATTGTCCTGATTCTTTCTGTATATTCTTTACTTATGTTTTTGTTTTCCTTAATCAAAGTGTGTCTTTTCAATCTTTTCAAAGAAGATTCTTTGGACTTACTAAATCACCTCAATTTTATACGTTTTCTGATGTATTAAGTTCTGCTCATATCTTTATTTATCTTTTTTCTATGTTCTCAGGGTTTATTGTTTTGATCTTCTGATGTCAATTAAAACACTTGGTTATTCATTTTAATAAATATTTTACTTATAAAGATTTGAACTTTTGAAGATTCCAGCTTACTTGTAAGTTTCTAAGGGTCAGGTCCTCTCCATTGTTGCTGGCCTAAGGTTTAGTTCACCATATAGCAATGTATATATTGACCTATTTTCCCCTCGACTTTCTGTGATTCCCTACATCTCACCTTTCTTTGCAGACAAGCCATTTGAAATACCCTTAACTTATTTCACAGCCAATAAGTCATTGAAATAATGTGTATTTTTAGAGAAATCTTCTTATATAATTAGGCAGAAAATCTCACCTGCCATAGTTTTCAAAACAGCATAATTTCACTCTTCTCAATGCTTAATCTGTTGTATTACACAACCTTTGAGTATTTAGCTTTATCAATGACATGTCCTTTAAAAATGTTTTAGAGATCCTACCAGTCTTTGAAAACATCCTTGTTCCTTGTTTCAGTTCCAGTTTTATGTATATATTCTGCCTTGCACCTGATTATTCCAACAATTGATGGATGGCCTTGGGAATCTAATTCTGGTATTGATAGTCTTTACTGATTGTCTCCCCTCGTAGCTGATTTCTTCATTATTGTGTAAATTTAGATCATGAGCTCATTTTTAGCTAAACAGCTGACATTGTAAGACGCTTAGGTGTGAACGCTCGTAAGCTTCCGCAGAAAGACGGCAAAGATTTATTTGTGTCCCTCCAATGAGTTGCCCACGAGGACACCGTATTCTACAAGTGTTGGTCCAATACTCCCTCTAGAGGAAGGGGACTCCGACAGGGCTGATTGGCGGCCCCCGATCTGGGGCAGGGGCAGTGGGCAGCCTGTGGCCCGGGCTGGAGCCTCTTTGCATGTGTCCCTGGGACACATCTGCCTGCGAACTTCGGTCACCTGGCAGGAAGCTACGATGCCCAGACCTATGGGTAGCTGTGCAGCGAGGTGTACTGTGAGGACAGGTTCCACACACACTTCAAGTAAGGGGTCGGCCTGAGTGGAAAGGTGAGAGTTTGGGCAGCTGTGCAGACAAAGAAGGCGCCCTTTGGCCTGGGCCTAAATGCTTGTGACAGCCCACTGGACCTGCCGTGCTCTGAGGGCCCTGCCCTGGGCCCCCTTCTCCCGTGCCCTTTGTTCAGTCACAGCAGAGATGGCCACACCCACTCCTTCAGTGAGGGCAGAGTTCCAACCACCCTCAGCCCCGCCCCCTCTCCGCAGGTTACCATGGACTACAGAGGCTGCATCCTGAGGCCAGGGCGTTCCGAGAATGCCAAGGGCAGACATGATGACCTTAAATGATTTCCTCTTGTGTCAGGTTTGGTAAACTTTAGGAGCTAGGAAATGGTCCACTTTACAGAAATGTTCAAATTTACTGGCATTTCATATATTCTCTGCTATAACATTGTCCTGATTCTTTCTGTATATTCTTTACTTATGTTTTTGTTTTCCTTAATCAAAGTGTGTCTTTTCAATCTTTTCAAAGAAGATTCTTTGGACTTACTAAATCACCTCAATTTTATCCGTTTTCTGATGTATTAAGTTCTGCTCATATCTTTATTTATCTTTGTTCTATGTTCTCAGGGTTTATTGTTTTGATCTTCTGATGTCAATTAAAACACTTGGTTATTCATTTTAATAAATATTTTACTTATAAAGATTTGAACTTTTGAAGATTCCAGCTTACTTGTAAGTTTCTAAGGGTCAGGTCCTCTCCATTGTTGCTGGCCTAAGGTTTAGTTCACCATATAGCAATGTATATATTGACCTATTTTCCCCTCGACTTTCTGTGATTCCCTACATCTCACCTTTCTTTGCAGACAAGCCATTTGAAATACCCTTAACTTATTTCACAGCCAATAAGTCATTGAAATAATGTGTATTTTTCGAGAAATCTTCTTATATAATTAGGCAGAAAATCTCACCTGCCATAGTTTTCAAAACAGCATAATTTCACTCTTCTCAATGCTTAATCTGTTGTATTACACAACCTTTGAGTATTTAGCTTTATCAATGACATGTCCTTTAAAAATGTTTTAGAGATCCTACCAGTCTTTGAAAACATCCTTGTTCCTTGTTTCAGTTCCAGTTTTATGTATATATTCTGCCATGCACCTGATTATTCCAACAATTGATGGATGGCCTTGGGAATCTAATTCTGGTATTGATACTCTTTACTGATTGTCTCTCCTCGTAGCTGATTTCTTCATTATTGTGTAAATTTAGATCATGAGCTCATGTTTAGCTAAACAGCTGACCTTGTAAGACGCTTACGTGTGAACGCTCGTAATCTTCAGGGGAAAGTCAGCAAAATTTATTTGTGTCCCTCCAATGAGTTGCCCACGAGGACACCGTTTTCTACAAGTGTTGGTCCAATACACCCTCTAGAGGAAGGGGACTCCGACAGGGCTGATTGGCGGCCCCCGATCTGGGGCAGGGGCAGTGGGCAGCCTGTGGCCCGGGCAGGAGCCTCTTTGCATGTGTCCCTGGGACACATCTGCCTGCGAACTTCGGTCACCTGGCAGGAAGCTACGATGCCCAGACCTATGGTTAGCTGTGCAGCGAGGTGTACTGTGAGGACAGGTTCCACACACACTTCAAGTAAGAGGTCGGCCTGAGTGGAAAGGTGAGAGTTTGGGCAGCTGTGCAGACAAAGAAGGCGTCCTTTGGCCTGGGCCTAAATGCTTGTGACAGCCCACTGGACCTGCCGTGCTCTGAGGGCCCTGCCCTGGGCCCCCTGCTCCCCTGCCCTTTGTTCAGTCACAGCAGAGATGGCCACACCCACTCCTTCAGTGAGGCCAGAGTTCCAACCACCCTCAGCCCCGCCCCTCTCCGCAGGTTACCATGGACTACAGAGGCTGCATTCTGAGGCCAGGGCGGTCCGAGTATGCCAAGGGCAGACATGATGACCTTAAATGATTTCCTCTTGTGTCAGGTTTGGTAAACTTTAGGAGCTAGGAAATGGTCCACTTTACAGAAATGTTCAAATTTACTGGCATTTCATATATTCTCTGTTATAACATTGTCCTGATTCTTTCTGTATATTCTTTACTTATGTTTTTGTTTTCCTTAATCAAAGTGTGTCTTTTCAATCTTTTCAAAGAAGATTCTTTGGACTTACTAAATCACCTGAATTTTATACGTTTTCTGTTGTATTAAGTTCTGCTCATATCTTTATTTATCTTTTTTCTATGTTCTCAGGGTTTATTGTTTTGATCTTCTGATGTCAATTAAAACACTTGGTTATTCATTTTAATAAATATTTTACTTATAAATATTTGAACTTTGGAAGATTCCAGCTTACTTGTAAGTTTCTAAGGGTCAGGTCCTCTCCATTGTTGCTGGCCTAAGGTTTAGTTCACCATATAGCAATGTATATATTGACCTATTTTCCCCTCGACTTTCTGTGATTCCCTACATCTCACCTTTCTTTGCAGACAAGCCATTTGAAATACCCTTAACTTATTTCACAGCCAATAAGTCATTGAAATAATGTGTATTTTTAGAGAAATCTTCTTATATAATTAGGCAGAAAATCTCACCTGCCATAGTTTTCAAAACAGCATAATTTCACTCTTCTCAATGCTTAATCTGTTGTATTACACAACCTTTGAGTATTTAGCTTTATCAATGACATGTCCTTTAAAAATGTTTTAGAGATCATACCAGTGTTTGAAAACATCCTTGTTCCTTGTTTCAGTTCCAGTTTTATGTATATATTCTGCCTTGCACCTGATTATTCCAACAATTGATGGATGGCCTTGGGAATCTAATTCTGGTATTGATAGTCTTTACTGATTGTCTCCCCTCGTAGCTGATTTCTTCATTATTGTGTAAATTTAGATCATGAGCTCATGTTTAGCTAAACAGCTGACCTTGTAAGACGCTTAGGTGTGAACGTTCGTAAGCTTCCACAGAAAGACGGCAAAGATTTATTTCTGTCCCTCCAATGAGTTGCCCACGAGGACACCGTTTTCTACAAGTGTTGGTCCAATACTCCCTCTAGAGGAAGGGGACTCCGACAGGGCTGATTGGCGGCCCCCGATCTGGGGCAGGGGCAGTGGGCAGCCTGTGGCCCGGGCTGGAGACTCTTTGCATGTGTCCCTGGGACACATCTGCCTGCGAACTTCGGTCACGTGGCAGGAAGCTACGATGCCCAGACCTATGGGTAGCTGTGCAGCGAGGTGTACTGTGAGGACAGGTTCCACACACACTTCAAGTAAGAGGTCGGCCTGAGTGGAAAGGTGAGAGTTTGGGCAGCTGTGCAGACAAAGAAGGCGCCCTTTGGCCTGGGCCTAAATGCTTGTGACAGCCCACTGGACCTGCCGTGCTCTGAGGGCCCTGCCCTGGGCCCCCTGCTCCCCTGCCCTTTGTTCAGTCACAGCAGAGATGGCCACACCCACTCCTTCAGTGAGGCCAGAGTTCCAACCACCCTCAGCCCCGCCCCCTCTCCGCAGGTTACCATGGACTACAGAGGCTGCATCCTGTGGCCAGGGCGTTCCGAGAATGCCAAGGGCAGTCATGATGACCTTAAATGATTTCCTCTTGTGTCAGGTTTGGTAAACTTTAGGAGCTAGGAAATGGTCCACTTTACAGAAATGTTCAAATTTACTGGCATTTCATATATTCTCTGTTATAACATTGTCCTGGTTCTTTCTGTATATTCTTTACTTATGTTTTTGTTTTCCTTAATCAAAGTGTGTCTTTTCAATCTTTTCAAAGAAGATTCTTTGGACTTACTAAATCACCTCAATTTTATCCGTTTTCTGTTGTTTTAAGTTCTGCTCATATCTTTATTTATCTTTTTTCTATGTTCTCAGGGTTTATTGTTTTGATCTTCTGATGTCAATTAAAACACTTGGTTATTCATTTTAATAAATATTCTACTTATAAAGATTTGAACTTTTGAAGATTCCAGCTTACTTGTAAGTTTCTAAGGGTCAGGTCCTCTCCATTGTTGCTGGCCTAAGGTTTAGTTCACCATATAGCAATGTATATATTGACCTATTTTCCCCTCGACTTTCTGTGATTCCCTACATCTCACCTTTCTTTGCAGACAAGCCATTTGAAATACCCTTAACTTATTTCACAGCCAATAAGTCATTGAAATAATGTGTATTTTTAGAGAAATCTTCTTATATAATTAGGCAGAAAATCTCACCTGCCATAGTTTTCAAAACAGCATAATTTCACTCTTCTCAATGCTTAATCTGTTGTATTACACAACCTTTGAGTATTTAGCTTTATCAATGACATGTCCTTTAAAAATGTTTTAGAGATCCTACCAGTCTTTGAAAACATCCTTGTTCCTTGTTTCAGTTCCATTTTTTGTATATATTCTGCCTTGCACCTGATTATTCCAACAATTGATGGATGGCCTTGGGAATCTAATTCTGGTATTGATACTCTTTACTGATTGTCTCTCCTCGTAGCTGATTTCTTCATTATTGTGTAAATTTAGATCATGAGCTCATGTTTAGCTAAACAGCTGACCTTGTAAGACGCTTACGTGTGAACGCTCGTAATCTTCAGGGGAAAGTCAGCAAAATTTATTTGTGTCCCTCCAATGAGTTGCCCACGAGGACACCGTTTTCTACAAGTGTTGGTCCAATACACACTCTAGAGGAAGGGGACTCCGACAGGGCTGATTGGAGGCCCCCGATCTGGGGCAGGGGCAGTGGGCAGGCTGTGGCACGGGCTGGAGCCTCTTTGCATGTGTCCCTGGGACACATCTGCCTGCGAACTTCGGTCACCTGGCAGGAAGCTACGATGCCCAGACCTATGGTTAGCTGTGCAGCGAGGTGTACTGTGAGGACAGGTTCCACACACACTTTAAGTAAGAGGTCGGCCTGAGTGGAAAGGTGAGAGTTTGGGCAGCTGTGCAGACAAAGAAGGCGTCCTTTGGCCTGGGCCTAAATGCTTGTGACAGCCCACTGGACCTGCCTTGCTCTGAGGGCCCTGCCCTGGGCCCCCTGCTCCCCTGCCCTTTGTTCAGTCACAGCAGAGATGGCCACACCCACTCCTTCAGTGAGGCCAGAGTTCCAACCACCCTCAGCCCCGCCCCCTCTCCGCAGGTTACCATGGACTACAGAGGCTGCATTCTGAGGCCAGGGCGGTCCGAGTATGCCAAGGGCAGACATGATGACCTTAAATGATTTCCTCTTGTGTCAGGTTTGGTAAACTTTAGGAGCTAGGAAATGGTCCACTTTACAGAAATGTTCAAATTTACTGGCATTTCATATATTCTCTGCTATAACATTGTCCTGATTCTTTCTGTATATTCTTTACTTATGTTTTTGTTTTCCTTAATCAAAGTGTGTCTTTTCAATCTTTTCAAAGAAGATTCTTTGGACTTACTAAATCACCTGAATTTTATACGTTTTCTGTTGTATTAAGTTCTGCTCATATCTTTATTTATCTTTTTTCTATGTTCTCAGGGTTTATTGTTTTGATCTTCTGATGTCAATTAAAACACTTGGTTATTCATTTTAATAAATATTTTACTTATAAATATTTGAACTTTGGAAGATTCCAGCTTACTTGTAAGTTTCTAAGGGTCAGGTCCTCTCCATTGTTGCTGGCCTAAGGTTTAGTTCACCATATAGCAATGTATATATTGACCTATTTTCCCCTCGACTTTCTGTGATTCCCTACATCTCACCTTTCTTTGCAGACAAGCCATTTGAAATACCCTTAACTTATTTCACAGCCAATAAGTCATTGAAATAATGTGTATTTTTAGAGAAATCTTCTTATATAATTAGGCAGAAAATCTCACCTGCCATAGTTTTCAAAACAGCATAATTTCACTCTTCTCAATGCTTAATCTGTTGTATTACACAACCTTTGAGTATTTAGCTTTATCAATGACATGTCCTTTAAAAATGTTTTAGAGATCCTACCAGTCTTTGAAAACATCCTTGTTCCTTGTTTCAGTTCCAGTTTTATGTATATATTCTGCCTTGCACCTGATTATTCCAACAATTGATGGATGGCCTTGGGAATCTAATTCTGGTATTGATAGTCTTTACTGATTGTCTCCCCTCGTAGCTGATTTCTTCATTATTGTGTAAATTTAGATCATGAGCTCATGTTTAGCTAAACAGCTGACCTTGTAAGACGCTTAGGTGTGAACGCTCGTAAGCTTCCGCAGAAAGACGGCAAATATTTATTTCTGTCCCTCCAATGAGTTGCCCACGAGGACACCGTTTTCTACAAGTGTTGGTCCAATACTCCCTCTAGAGGAAGGGGACTCCGACAGGGCTGATTGGCGGCCCCCGATCTGTGGCAGGGGCAGTGGGCAGCCTGTGGCCCGGGCTGGAGACTCTTTGCATGTGTCCCTGGGACACATCTGCCTGCGAACTTCGGTCACCTGGCAGGAAGCTACGATGCCCAGACCTATGGGTAGCTGTGCAGCGAGGTGTACTGTGAGGACAGGTTCCACACACACTTCAAGTAAGAGGTCGGCCTGAGTGGAAAGGTGAGAGTTTGGGCAGCTGTGCAGACAAAGAAGGCGCCCTTTGGCCTGGGCCTAAATGCTTGTGACAGCCCACTGGACCTGCCGTGCTCTGAGGGCCCTGCCCTCTGCCCCCTGCTCCACTGCCCTTTGTTCAGTCACAGCAGAGATGGCCACACCCACTCCTTCAGTGAGGGCAGAGTTCCAACCACCCTCAGCCCCGCCCCCTCTCCGCAGGTTACCATGGACTACAGAGGCTGCATCCTGAGGCCAGGGCGTTCCGAGAATGCCAAGGGCAGTCATGATGACCTTAAATGATTTCCTCTTGTGTCAGGTTTGGTAAACTTTAGGAGCTAGGAAATGGTCCACTTTACAGAAATGTTCAAATTTACTGGCATTTCATATATTCTCTGTTATAACATTGTCCTGGTTCTTTCTGTATATTCTTTACTTATGTTTTTGTTTTCCTTAATCAAAGTGTGTCTTTTCAATCTTTTCAAAGAAGATTCTTTGGACTTACTAAATCACCTCAATTTTATCCGTTTTCTGTTGTATTAAGTTCTGCTCATATCTTTATTTATCTTTTTTCTATGTTCTCAGGGTTTATTGTTTTGATCTTCTGATGTCAATTAAAACACTTGGTTATTCATTTTAATAAATATTCTACTTATAAAGATTTGAACTTTTGAAGATTCCAGCTTACTTGTAAGTTTCTAAGGGTCAGGTCCTCTCCATTGTTGCTGGCCTAAGGTTTAGTTCACCATATAGCAATGTATATATTGACCTATTTTCCCCTCGACTTTCTGTGATTCCCTACATCTCACCTTTCTTTGCAGACAAGCCATTTGAAATACCCTTAACTTATTTCACAGCCAATAAGTCATTGAAATAATGTGTATTTTTAGAGAAATCTTCTTATATAATTAGGCAGAAAATCTCACCTGCCATAGTTTTCAAAACAGCATAATTTCACTCTTCTCAATGCTTAATCTGTTGTATTACACAACCTTTGAGTATTTAGCTTTATCAATGACATGTCCTTTAAAAATGTTTTAGAGATCCTACCAGTCTTTGAAAACATCCTTGTTCCTTGTTTCAGTTCCATTTTTTGTATATATTCTGCCTTGCACCTGATTATTCCAACAATTGATGGATGGCATTGGGAATCTAATTCTGGTATTGATAGTCTTTACTGATTGTCTCCCCTCGTAGCTGATTTCTTCATTATTGTGTAAATTTAGATCATGAGCTCATGTTTAGCTAAACAGCTGACCTTGTAAGACGCTTAGGTGTGAACGCTCGTAAGCTTCAGGAGAAAGACGGCAAAGATTTATTTGTGTCCCTCCAATGAGTTGCCCACGAGGACACCGTTTTCTACAAGTGTTGGTCCAATACTCCCTCTAGAGGAAGGGGACTCCGACAGGGCTGATTGGTGGCCCCCGATCTGGGGCAGGGGCAGTGGGCAGCCTGTGGCCCGGGCTGGAGACTCTTTGCATGTGTCCCTGGGACACATCTGCCTGCGAACTTCGGTCACCTGGCAGGAAGCTACGATGCCCAGACCTATGGTTAGGTGTGCAGCGAGGTGTACTGTGAGGACAGGTTCCACACACACTTCAAGTAAGAGGTCGGCCTGAGTGGAAAGGTGAGAGTTTGGGCAGCTGTGCAGACAAAGAAGGCGCCCTTTGGCCTGGGCCTAAATGCTTGTGACACCCCACTGGACCTGCCGTGCTCTGAGGGCCCTGCCCTGGGCCCCCTGCTCCCCTGCCCTTTGTTCAGTCACAGCAGAGATGGCCACACCCACTCCTTCAGTGAGGGCAGAGTTCCAACCACCCTCAGCCCCGCCCCCTCTCCGCAGGTTACCATGGACTACAGAGGCTGCATCCTGAGGCCAGGGCGTTCCGAGAATGCCAAGGGCAGTCATGATGACCTTAAATGATTTCCTCTTGTGTCAGGTTTGGTAAACTTTAGGAGCTAGGAAATGGTCCACTTTACAGAAATGTTCAAATTTACTGGCATTTCATATATTCTCTGTTATAACATTGTCCTGGTTCTTTCTGTATATTCTTTACTTATGTTTTTGTTTTCCTTAATCAAAGTGTGTCTTTTCAATCTTTTCAAAGAAGATTCTTTTGACTTACTAAATCACCTCAATTTTATCCGTTTTCTGTTGTATTAAGTTCTGCTCATATCTTTATTTATCTTTTTTCTATGTTCTCAGGGTTTATTGTTTTGATCTTCTGATGTCAATTAAAACACTTGGTTATTCATTTTAATAAATATTCTACTTATAAAGATTTGAACTTTTGAAGATTCCAGCTTACTTGTAAGTTTCTAAGGGTCAGGTCCTCTCCATTGTTGCTGGCCTAAAGTTTAGTTCACCATATAGCAATGTATATATTGACCTATTTTCCCCTCGACTTTCTGTGATTCCCTACATCTCACCTTTCTTTGCAGACAAGCCATTTGAAATACCCTTAACTTATTTCACAGCCAATAAGTCATTGAAATAATGTGTATTTTTAGAGAAATCTTCTTATATAATTAGGCAGAAAATCTCACCTGCCATAGTTTTCAAAACAGCATAATTTCACTCTTCTCAATGCTTAATCTGTTGTATTACACAACCTTTGAGTATTTAGCTTTATCAATGACATGTCCTTTAAAAATGTTTTAGAGATCCTACCAGTCTTTGAAAACATCCTTGTTCCTTGTTTCAGTTCCATTTTTTGTATATATTCTGCCTTGCACCTGATTATTCCAACAATTGATGGATGGCCTTGGGAATCTAATTCTGGTATTGATACTCTTTACTGATTGTCTCTCCTCGTAGCTGATTTCTTCATTATTGTGTAAATTTAGATCATGAGCTCATGTTTAGCTAAACAGCTGACCTTGTAAGACGCTTACGTGTGAACGCTCGTAATCTTCAGGGGAAGTCAGCAAAATTTATTTGTGTCCCTCCAATGAGTTGCCCACGAGGACACCGTTTTCTACAAGTGTTGGTCCAATACACCCTCTAGAGGAAGGGGACTCCGACAGGGCTGATTGGCGGCCCCCGATCTGGGGCAGGGGCAGTGGGCAGCCTGTGGCACGGGCTGGAGCCTCTTTGCATGTGTCCCTGGGACACATCTGCCTGCGAACTTCGGTCACCTGGCAGGAAGCTACGATGCCCAGACCTATGGTTAGCTGTGCAGCGAGGTGTACTGTGAGGACAGGTTCCACACACACTTCAAGTAAGAGGTCGGCCTGAGTGGAAAGGTGAGAGTTTGGGCAGCTGTGCAGACAAAGAAGGCGTCCTTTGGCCTGGGCCTAAATGCTTGTGACAGCCCACTGGACCTGCCGTGCTCTGAGGGCCCTGCCCTGGGCCCCCTGCTCCCCTGCCCTTTGTTCAGTCACAGCAGAGATGGCCACACCCACTCCTTCAGTGAGGCCAGAGTTCCAACCACCCTCAGCCCCGCCCCCTCTCCGCAGGTTACCATGGACTACAGAGGCTGCATTCTGAGGCCAGGGCGGTCCGAGAATGCCAAGGGCAGACATGATGACCTTAAATGATTTCCTCTTGTGTCAGGTTTGGTAAACTTTAGGAGCTAGGAAATGGTCCACTTTACAGAAATGTTCAAATTTACTGGCATTTCATATATTCTCTGTTATAACATTGTCCTGATTCTTTCTGTATATTCTTTACTTATGTTTTTGTTTTCCTTAATCAAAGTGTGTCTTTTCAATCTTTTCAAAGAAGATTCTTTGGACTTACTAAATCACCTGAATTTTACACGTTTTCTGTTGTATTAAGTTCTGCTCATATCTTTATTTATCTTTGTTCTATGTTCTCAGGGTTTATTGTTTTGATCTTCTGATGTCAATTAAAACACTTGGTTATTCATTTTAATAAATATTTTACTTATAAATATTTGAACTTTGGAAGATTCCAGCTTACTTGTAAGTTTCTAAGGGTCAGGTCCTCTCCATTGTTGCTGGCCTAAGGTTTAGTTCACCATATAGCAATGTATATATTGACCTATTTTCCCCTCGACTTTCTGTGATTCCCTACATCTCACCTTTCTTTGCAGACAAGCCATTTGAAATACCCTTAACTTATTTCACATCCAATAAGTCATTGAAATAATGTGTATTTTTAGAGAAATCTTCTTATATAATTAGGCAGAAAATCTCACATGCCATAGTTTTCAAAACAGCATAATTTCACTCTTCTCAATGCTTAATCTGTTGTATTACACAACCTTTGAGTATTTAGCTTTATCAATGACATGTCCTTTAAAAATGTTTTAGAGATCCTACCAGTCTTTGAAAACATCCTTGTTCCTTGTTTCAGGTCCAGTTTTATGTATATATTCTGCCTTGCACCTGATTATTCCAACAATTGATGGATGGCCTTGGGAATCTAATTCTGGTATTGATAGTCTTTACTGATTGTCTCCCCTCGTAGCTGATTTCTTCATTATTGTGTAAATTTAGATCATGAGCTCATGTTTAGCTAAACAGCTGACCTTGTAAGACGCTTAGGTGTGAACGCTCGTAAGCTTCCGCAGAAAGACGGCAAAGATTTATTTGTGTCCCTCCAATGAGTTGCCCACGAGGACCCCGTTTTCTACAAGTGTTGGTCCAATACTCCCTCTAGAGGAAAGGGACTCCGACAG
The DNA here is from genome assembly GCF_964341445.2 of Mesoplodon mirus. Lineage (NCBI taxonomy): Eukaryota > Metazoa > Chordata > Mammalia > Artiodactyla > Ziphiidae > Mesoplodon > Mesoplodon mirus. The sequence goes on from NW_028295300.1 coordinate 144,242, forward strand.
GGCTGATTGGCGGCCCCCGATCTGGGGCAGGGGCAGTGGGCAGCCTGTGGCACGCTGGAGCCTCTTTGCATGTGTCCCTGGGACACATCTGCCTGCGAACTTCGGTCACCTGGCAGGAAGCTACGATGCCCAGACCTATGGTTAGCTGTGCAGCGAGGTGTACTGTGAGGACAGGTTCCACACACACTTCAAGTAAGAGGTCGGCCTGAGTGGAAAGGTGAGAGTTTGGGCAGCTGTGCAGACAAAGAAGGCGTCCTTTGGCCTGGGCCTAAATGCTTGTGACAGCCCACTGGACCTGCCGTGCTCTGAGGGCCCTGCCCTGGGCCCCCTGCTCCCCTGCCCTTTGTTCAGTCACAGCAGAGATGGCCACACCCACTCCTTCAGTGAGGCCAGAGTTCCAACCACCCTCAGCCCCGCCCCCTCTCCGCAGTTTACCATGGACTACAGAGGCTGCATTCTGAGGCCAGGGCGGTCCGAGTATGCCAAGGGCAGACATGATGACCTTAAATGATTTCCTCTTGTGTCAGGTTTGGTAAACTTTAGGAGCTAGGAAATGGTCCACTTTACAGAAATGTTCAAATTTACTGGCATTTCATATATTCTCTGTTATAACATTGTCCTGGTTCTTTCTGTATATTCTTTACTTATGTTTTTGTTTTCCTTAATCAAAGCGTGTCTTTTCAATCTTTTCAAAGAAGATTCTTTGGACTTACTAAATCACCTCAATTTTATACGTTTTCTGTTGTATTAAGTTCTGCTCATATCTTTATTTATCTTTTTTCTATGTTCTCAGGGTTTATTGTTTTGATCTTCTGATGTCAATTAAAACACTTGGTTATTCATTTTAATAAATATTTTACTTATAAAGATTTGAACTTTTGAAGATTCCAGATTACTTGTAAGTTTCTAAGAGTCAGGTCCTCTCCATTGTTGCTGGCCTAAGTTTTAGTACACCATATAGCAATGTATATATTGACCTATTTTCCCCTCGACTTTCTGTGATTCCCTACATCTCACCTTTCTTTGCAGACAAGCCATTTGAAATACCCTTAACTTATTTCACAGCCAATAAGTCATTGAAATAATGTGTATTTTTAGAGAAATCTTCTTATATAATTAGGCAGAAAATCTCACCTGCCATAGTTTTCAAAACAGCATAATTTCACTCTTCTCAATGCTTAATCTGTTGTATTACACAACCTTTGAGTATTTAGATTTATCAATGACATGTCCTTTAAAAATGTTTTAGAGATCCTACCAGTCTTTGAAAACATCCTTGTTCCTTGTTTCTGTTCCAGTTTTATGTATGTATTCTGCCTTGCACCTTATTATTCCAACAATTGATGGATGGCCTTGGGAATCTAATTCTGGTATTGATACTCTTTACTGATTGTCTCTCCTCGTAGCTGATTTCTTCATTATTGTGTAAATTTAGATCATGAGCTCATGTTTAGCTAAACAGCTGACCTTGTAAGACGCTTACGTGTGAACGCTCGTAAGCTTCAGGAGAAAGTCAGCAAAATTTATTTGTGTCCCTCCAATGAGTTGCCCACGAGGACACCGTTTTCTACAAGTGTTGGTCCAATACTCCCTCTAGAGGAAGGGGACTCCGACAGGGCTGATTGGTGGCCCCCGATCTGGGGCAGGGGCAGCGGGCAGCCTGTGGCACGGGCTGGAGCCTCTTTGCATGTGTCCCTGGGACACATCTGCCTGCGAACTTCGGTCACCTGGCAGGAAGCTATGATGCCCAGACCTATGGTTAGCTGTGCAGCGAGGTGTACTGTGAGGACACGTTCCACACACACTTCAAGTAAGAGGTCGGCCTGAGTGGAAAGGTGAGAGTTTGGGCAGCTGTGCAGACAAAGAAGGCGCCCTTTGGCCTGGGCCTAAATGCTTGTGACACCCCACTGGACCTGCCGTGTTCTGAGGGCCCTGCCCTGGGCCCCCTGCTCCCGTGCCCTTTGTTCTGTCACAGCAGAGATGGCCACACCCACTCCTTCAGTGAGGGCAGAGTTCCAACCACCCTCAGCCCCGCCCCCTCTCCACAGGTTACCATGGACTACAGAGGCTGCATCCTGAGGCCAGGGCGTTCTGAGAATGCCAAGGGCAGACATGATGACCTTAAATGATTTCCTCTTGTGTCAGGTTTGGTAAACTTTAGGAGCTAGGAAATGGTCCACTTTACAGAAATGTTCAAATTTACTGGCATTTCATATATTCTCTGCTATAACATTGTCCTGATTCTTTCTGTATATTCTTTACTTATGTTTTTGTTTTCCTTAATCAAAGTGTGTCTTTTCAATATTTTCAAAGAAGATTCTTTGGACTTACTAAATCACCTGAATTTTATACGTTTTCTGTTGTATTAATTTCTGCTCATATCTTTATTTATCTTTTTTCTATGTTCTCAGGGTTTATTGTTTTGATCTTCTGATGTCAATTAAAACACTTGGTTATTCATTTTAATAAATATTTTACTTATAAAGATTTGAACTTTTGAAGATTCCAGCTTACTTGTAAGTTTCTAAGAGTCAGGTCCTCTCCATTGTTGCTGGCCTAAGTTTTAGTACACCATATAGCAATGTATATATTGACCTATTTTCCCCTCGACTTTCTGTGATTCCCTACATCTCACCTTTCTTTGCAGACAAGCCATTTGAAATACCCTTAACTTATTTCACAGCCAATAAGTCATTGAAATAATGTGTATTTTTAGAGAAATCTTCTTATATAATTAGGCAGAAAAATCTCACCTGCCATATTTTTCAAAACAGCATAATTTCACTCTTCTCAATGCTTAATCTGTTGTATTACACAACCTTTGAGTATTTAGCTTTATCAATGACATGTCCTTTAAAAATGTTTTAGAGATCCTACCAGTCTTTGAAAACATCCTTGTTCCTTGTTTCAGTTCCAGTTTTATGTATATATTCTGCCTTGCACCTGATTATTCCAACAATTGATGGATGGCCTTGGGTATCTAATTCTGGTATTGATACTCTTTACTGATTGTCTCTCCTCGTAGCTGATTTTTTCATTATTGTGTAAATTTAGATCATGAGCTCATGTTTAGCTAAACAGCTGACCTTGTAAGACGCTTAGGTGTGAACGCTCGTAATCTTCTGCAGAAAGACGGCAAAGATTTATTTGTGTCCCTCCAATGAGTTGCCCACGAGGACACCGTTTTCTACAAGTGTTGGTCCAATACTCCCTCTAGAGGAAGGGGACTCCGACAGGGCTGATTGGCGGCCCCCGATCTGGGGCAGGGGCAGTGGGCAGCCTGTAGCCCGGGCAGGAGCCTCTTTGCATGTGTCCCTGGGACACATCTGCCTGCGAACTTCGGTCACCTGGCAGGAAGCTACGATGCCCAGACTTATGGTTAGGTGTGCAGCGAGGTGTACTGTGAGGACAGGTTCCACACACACTTCAAGTAAGAGGTCGGCCTGAGTGGAAAGGTGAGAGTTTGGGCAGCTGTGCAGATAAAGAAGGCGCCCTTTGGCCTGGGCCTAAATGCTTGTGACCGCCCACTGGACCTGCCGTGCTCTGAGGGTCCTGCCCTGGGACCCCTGCTCCCCTGCCCTTTGTTCAGTCACAGCAGAGATGGCCACACCCACTCCTCCAGTGAGGCCAGAGTTCCAACCACCCTCAGCCCCGCCCCCTCTCCGCAGGTTACCATGGACTACAGAGGCTGCATCCTGAGGCCAGGGCGTTCCGAGAATGCCAAGGGCAGACATGATGACCTTAAATGATTTCCTCTTGTGTCAGGTTTGGTAAACTTTAGGAGCTAGGAAATGGTCCACTTTACAGAAATGTTCAAATTTACTGGCATTTCATATATTCTCTGCTATAACATTGTCCTGATTCTTTCTGTATATTCTATACTTATGTTTTTGTTTTCCTTAATCAAAGTGTGTCTTTTCAATCTTTTCAAAGAAGATTCTTTGGACTTACTAAATCACCTCAATTTTATCCGTTTTCTGTTGTATTAAGTTCTGCTCATATCTTTATTTATCTTTTTTCTATGTTCTCAGGGTTTATTGTTTTGATCTTCTGATGTCAATTAAAACACTTGGTTATTCATTTTAATAAATATTTTACTTATAAAGATTTGAACTTTTGAAGATTCCAGCTTACTTGTAAGTTTCTAAGAGTCAGGTCCTCTCCATTGTTGCTGGCCTAAGTTTTAGTACACCATATAGCAATGTATATATTGACCTATTTTCCCCTCGACTTTCTGTGATTCCCTACATCTCACCTTTCTTTGCAGACAAGCCTTTTGAAATACCCTTAACTTATTTCACAGCCAATAAGTCATTGAAATAATGTGTATTTTTAGAGAAATCTTCTTATATAATTAGGCAGAAAATCTCACCTGCCATAGTTTTCAAAACAGCATAATTTCACTCTTCTCAATGCTTAATCTGTTGTATTACACAACCTTTGAGTATTTAGCTTTATCAATGACATGTCCTTTAAAAATGTTTTAGAGATCCTACCAGTCTTTGAAAACATCCTTGTTCCTTGTTTCAGTTCCAGTTTTATGTATATATTCTGCCTTGCACCTGATTATTCCAACAATTGATGGATGGCCTTGGGAATCTAATTCTGGTATTGATACTCTTTACTGATTGTCTCTCCTCGTAGCTGATTCCTTCATTATTGTGTAAATTTAGATCATGAGCTCATGTTTAGCTAAACAGCTGACCTTGTAAGACGCTTACGTGTGAACGCTCGTAAGCTTCAGGAGAAAGTCAGCAAAATTTATTTGTGTCCCTCCAATGAGTTGCCCACGAGGACACCGTTTTCTACAAGTGTTGGTCCAATACTCCCTCTAGAGGAAGGGGACTCCGACAGGGCTGATTGGTGGCCCCCGATCTGGGGCAGGGGCAGTGGGCAGCCTGTGGCACGGGCTGGAGCCTCTTTGCATGTGTCCCTGGGACACATCTGCCTGCGAACTTCGGTCACCTGGCAGGAAGCTACGATTCCCAGACCTATGGTTAGCTGTGCAGCGAGGTGTACTGTGAGGACAGGTTCCACACACACTTCAAGTAAGAGGTCGGCCTGAGTGGAAAGGTGAGAGTTTGGGCAGCTGTGCAGACAAAGAAGGCGCCCTTTGGCCTGGGCCTAAATGCTTGTGACACCCCACTGGACCTGCCGTGCTCTGAGGGCCCTGCCCTGGGTCCCCTGCTCCCCTGCCCTTTGTTCAGTCACAGCAGAGATGGCCACACCCACTCCTTCAGTGAGGGCAGAGTTCCAACCACCCTCAGCCCCGCCCCCTCTCCGCAGGTTACCCTGGACTACAGAGGCTGCATCCTGAGGCCAGGGCGTTCCGAGAATGCCAAGGGCAGACATGATGACCTTAAATGATTTCCTCTTGTGTCAGGTTTGGTAAACTTTAGGAGCTAGGAAATGGTCCACTTTACAGAAATGTTCAAATTTACTGGCATTTCATATATTCTCTGCTATAACATTGTCCTGATTCTTTCTGTATATTCTTTACTTATGTTTTTGTTTTCCTTAATCAAAGTGTGTCTTTTCAATCTTTTCAAAGAAGATTCTTTGGACTTACTAAATCACCTCAATTTTATACGTTTTCTGATGTATTAAGTTCTGCTCATATCTTTATTTATCTTTTTTCTATGTTCTCAGGGTTTATTGTTTTGATCTTCTGATGTCAATTAAAACACTTGGTTATTCATTTTAATAAATATTTTACTTATAAAGATTTGAACTTTTGAAGATTCCAGCTTACTTCTAAGTTTCTAAGGGTCAGGTCCTCTCCATTGTTGCTGGCCTAAGGTTTAGTTCACCATATAGCAATGTATATATTGACCTATTTTCCCCTCGACTTTCTGTGATTCCCTACATCTCACCTTTCTTTGCAGACAAGCCATTTGAAATACCCTTAACTTATTTCACAGCCAATAAGTCATTGAAATAATGTGTATTTTTAGAGAAATCTTCTTATATAATTAGGCAGAAAATCTCACCTGCCATAGTTTTCAAAACAGCATAATTTCACTCTTCTCAATGCTTAATCTGTTGTATTACACAACCTTTGAGTATTTAGCTTTATCAATGACATGTACTTTAAAAATGTTTTAGAGATCCTACCAGTCTTTGAAAACATCCTTGTTCCTTGTTTCAGGTCCAGTTTTATGTATATATTCTGCCTTGCACCTGATTATTCCAACAATTGCTGGATGGCCTTGGGAATCTAATTCTGGTATTGATAGTCTTTACTGATTGTCTCCCCTCGTAGCTGATTTCTTCATTATTGTGTAAATTTAGATCATGAGCTCATGTTTAGCTAAACAGCTGACCTTGTAAGACTCTTAGGTGTGAACAATCGTAAGCTTCCGCAGAAAGACGGCAAAGATTTATTTGTGTCCCTCCAATGAGTTGCCCACAAGGACACCGTTTTCTACAAGTGTTGGTCCAATACTCCCTCTAGAGGAAGGGGACTCCGACAGGGCTGATTGGCGGCCCCCGATCTGGGGCAGGGGCAGTGGGCAGCCTGTGGCCCGGGCTGGAGCCTCTTTGCATGTGTCCCTGGGACACATCTGCCTGCGAACTTCGGTCACCTGGCAGGAAGCTACGATGCCCAGACCTATGGTTAGCTGTGCAGCGAGGTGTACTGTGAGGACAGGTTCCACACACACTTCAAGTAAGAGGTCGGCCTGAGTGGAAAGGTGAGAGTTTGGGCAGCTGTGCAGATAAAGAAGGCGCCCTTTGGCCTGGGCCTAAATGCTTGTGACCGCCCACTGGACCTGCCGTGCTCTGAGGGTCCTGCCCTGGGACCCATGCTCCCCTGCCCTTTGTTCAGTCACAGCAGAGATGGCCACACCCACTCCTCCAGTGAGGCCAGAGTTCCAACCACCCTCAGCCCCGCCCCCTCTCCGCAGGTTACCATGGACTACAGAGGCTGCATCCTGAGGCCAGGGCGTTCCGAGAATGCCAAGGGCAGACATGATGACCTTAAATGATTTCCTCTTGTGTCAGGTTTGGTAAACTTTAGGAGCTAGGAAATGGTCCACTTTACAGAAATGTTCAAATTTACTGGCATTTCATATATTCTCTGCTATAACATTGTCCTGATTCTTTCTGTATATTCTATACTTATGTTTTTGTTTTCCTTAATCAAAGTGTGTCTTTTCAATCTTTTCAAAGAAGATTCTTTGGACTTACTAAATCACCTCAATTTTATCCGTTTTCTGTTGTATTAAGTTCTGCTCATATCTTTATTTATCTTTTTTCTATGTTCTCAGGGTTTATTGTTTTGATCTTCTGATGTCAATTAAAACACTTGGTTATTCATTTTAATAAATATTTTCCTTATAAAGATTTGAACTTTTGAAGATTCCAGATTACTTGTAAGTTTCTAAGAGTCAGGTCCTCTCCATTGTTGCTGGCCTAAGTTTTAGTACACCATATAGCAATGTATTTATTGACCTATTTTCCCCTCGACTTTCTGTGATTCCCTACATCTCACCTTTCTTTGCAGACAAGCCATTTGAAATACCCTTAACTTATTTCACAGCCAATAAGTCATTGAAATAATGTGTATTTTTAGAGAAATCTTCTTATATAATTAGGCAGAAAATCTCACCTGCCATAGTTTTCAAAACAGCATAATTTCACTCTTCTCAATGCTTAATCTGTTGTATTACACAACCTTTGAGTATTTAGCTTTATCAATGACATGTCCTTTAAAAATGTTTTAGAGATCCTACCAGTCTTTGAAAACATCCTTGTTCCTTGTTTCTGTTCCAGTTTTATGTATGTATTCTGCCTTGCACCTTATTATTCCAACAATTGATGGATGGCCTTGGGAATCTAATTCTGGTATTGATACTCTTTACTGATTGTCTCTCCTCGTAGCTGATTTCTTCATTATTGTGTAAATTTAGATCATGAGCTCATGTTTAGCTAAACAGCTGACCTTGTAAGACGCTTACGTGTGAACGCTCGTAAGCTTCAGGAGAAAGTCAGCAAAATTTATTTGTGTCCCTCCAATGAGTTGCCCACGAGGACACCGTTTTCTACAAGTGTTGGTCCAATACTCCCTCTAGAGGAAGGGGACTCCGACAGGGCTGATTGGTGGCCCCCGATCTGGGGCAGGGGCAGTGGGCAGCCTGTGGCACGGGCTGGAGCCTCTTTGCATGTGTCCCTGGGACACATCTGCCTGCGAACTTCGGTCACCTGGCAGGAAGCTACGATTCCCAGACCTATGGTTAGCTGTGCAGCGAGGTGTACTGTGAGGACAGGTTCCACACACACTTCAAGTAAGAGGTCGGCCTGAGTGGAAAGGTGAGAGTTTGGGCAGCTGTGCAGACAAAGAAGGCGCCCTTTGGCCTGGGCCTAAATGCTTGTGACACCCCACTGGACCTGCCGTGCTCTGAGGGCCCTGCCCTGGGTCCCCTGCTCCCCTGCCCTTTGTTCAGTCACAGCAGAGATGGCCACACCCACTCCTTCAGTGAGGGCAGAGTTCCAACCACCCTCAGCCCCGCCCCCTCTCCGCAGGTTACCCTGGACTACAGAGGCTGCATCCTGAGGCCAGGGCGTTCCGAGAATGCCAAGGGCAGACATGATGACCTTAAATGATTTCCTCTTGTGTCAGGTTTGGTAAACTTTAGGAGCTAGGAAATGGTCCACTTTACAGAAATGTTCAAATTTACTGGCATTTCATATATTCTCTGCTATAACATTGTCCTGATTCTTTCTGTATATTCTTTACTTATGTTTTTGTTTTCCTTAATCAAAGTGTGTCTTTTCAATCTTTTCAAAGAAGATTCTTTGGACTTACTAAATCACCTCAATTTTATACGTTTTCTGATGTATTAAGTTCTGCTCATATCTTTATTTATCTTTTTTCTATGTTCTCAGGGTTTATTGTTTTGATCTTCTGATGTCAATTAAAACACTTGGTTATTCATTTTAATAAATATTTTACTTATAAAGATTTGAACTTTTGAAGATTCCAGCTTACTTCTAAGTTTCTAAGGGTCAGGTCCTCTCCATTGTTGCTGGCCTAAGGTTTAGTTCACCATATAGCAATGTATATATTGACCTATTTTCCCCTCGACTTTCTGTGATTCCCTACATCTCACCTTTCTTTGCAGACAAGCCATTTGAAATACCCTTAACTTATTTCACAGCCAATAAGTCATTGAAATAATGTGTATTTTTAGAGAAATCTTCTTATATAATTAGGCAGAAAATCTCACCTGCCATAGTTTTCAAAACAGCATAATTTCACTCTTCTCAATGCTTAATCTGTTGTATTACACAACCTTTGAGTATTTAGCTTTATCAATGACATGTACTTTAAAAATGTTTTAGAGATCCTACCAGTCTTTGAAAACATCCTTGTTCCTTGTTTCAGGTCCAGTTTTATGTATATATTCTGCCTTGCACCTGATTATTCCAACAATTGCTGGATGGCCTTGGGAATCTAATTCTGGTATTGATAGTCTTTACTGATTGTCTCCCCTCGTAGCTGATTTCTTCATTATTGTGTAAATTTAGATCATGAGCTCATGTTTAGCTAAACAGCTGACCTTGTAAGACTCTTAGGTGTGAACAATCGTAAGCTTCCGCAGAAAGACGGCAAAGATTTATTTGTGTCCCTCCAATGAGTTGCCCACAAGGACACCGTTTTCTACAAGTGTTGGTCCAATACTCCCTCTAGAGGAAGGGGACTCCGACAGGGCTGATTGGCGGCCCCCGATCTGGGGCAGGGGCAGTGGGCAGCCTGTGGCCCGGGCAGGAGCCTCTTTGCATGTGTCCCTGGGACACATCTGCCTGCGAACTTCGGTCACCTGGCAGGAAGCTACGATGCCCAGACCTATGGTTAGCTGTGCAGCGAGGTGTACTGTGAGGACAGGTTCCACACACACTTCAAGTAAGAGGTCGGCCTGAGTGGAAAGGTGAGAGTTTGGGCAGCTGTGCAGATAAAGAAGGCGCCCTTTGGCCTGGGCCTAAATGCTTGTGACCGCCCACTGGACCTGCCGTGCTCTGAGGGTCCTGCCCTGGGACCCATGCTCCCCTGCCCTTTGTTCAGTCACAGCAGAGATGGCCACACCCACTCCTCCAGTGAGGCCAGAGTTCCAACCACCCTCAGCCCCGCCCCCTCTCCGCAGGTTACCATGGACTACAGAGGCTGCATCCTGAGGCCAGGGCGTTCCGAGAATGCCAAGGGCAGACATGATGACCTTAAATGATTTCCTCTTGTGTCAGGTTTGGTAAACTTTAGGAGCTAGGAAATGGTCCACTTTACAGAAATGTTCAAATTTACTGGCATTTCATATATTCTCTGCTATAACATTGTCCTGATTCTTTCTGTATATTCTATACTTATGTTTTTGTTTTCCTTAATCAAAGTGTGTCTTTTCAATCTTTTCAAAGAAGATTCTTTGGACTTACTAAATCACCTCAATTTTATCCGTTTTCTGTTGTATTAAGTTCTGCTCATATCTTTATTTATCTTTTTTCTATGTTCTCAGGGTTTATTGTTTTGATCTTCTGATGTCAATTAAAACACTTGGTTATTCATTTTAATAAATATTTTCCTTATAAAGATTTGAACTTTTGAAGATTCCAGATTACTTGTAAGTTTCTAAGAGTCAGGTCCTCTCCATTGTTGCTGGCCTAAGTTTTAGTACACCATATAGCAATGTATTTATTGACCTATTTTCCCCTCGACTTTCTGTGATTCCCTACATCTCACCTTTCTTTGCAGACAAGCCATTTGAAATACCCTTAACTTATTTCACAGCCAATAAGTCATTGAAATAATGTGTATTTTTAGAGAAATCTTCTTATATAATTAGGCAGAAAATCTCACCTGCCATAGTTTTCAAAACAGCATAATTTCACTCTTCTCAATGCTTAATCTGTTGTATTACACAACCTTTGAGTATTTAGCTTTATCAATGACATGTCCTTTAAAAATGTTTTAGAGATCCTACCAGTCTTTGAAAACATCCTTGTTCCTTGTTTCTGTTCCAGTTTTATGTATGTATTCTGCCTTGCACCTTATTATTCCAACAATTGATGGATGGCCTTGGGAATCTAATTCTGGTATTGATACTCTTTACTGATTGTCTCTCCTCGTAGCTGATTTCTTCATTATTGTGTAAATTTAGATCATGAGCTCATGTTTAGCTAAACAGCTGACCTTGTAAGACGCTTACGTGTGAACGCTCGTAAGCTTCAGGAGAAAGTCAGCAAAATTTATTTGTGTCCCTCCAATGAGTTGCCCACGAGGACACCGTTTTCTACAAGTGTTGGTCCAATACTCCCTCTAGAGGAAGGGGACTCCGACAGGGCTGATTGGTGGCCCCCGATCTGGGGCAGGGGCAGCGGGCAGCCTGTGGCACGGGCTGGAGCCTCTTTGCATGTGTCCCTGGGACACATCTGCCTGCGAACTTCGGTCACCTGGCAGGAAGCTATGATGCCCAGACCTATGGTTAGCTGTGCAGCGAGGTGTACTGTGAGGACACGTTCCACACACACTTCAAGTAAGAGGTCGGCCTGAGTGGAAAGGTGAGAGTTTGGGCAGCTGTGCAGACAAAGAAGGCGCCCTTTGGCCTGGGCCTAAATGCTTGTGACACCCCACTGGACCTGCCGTGCTCTGAGGGCCCTGCCCTGGGCCCCCTGCTCCTCTGCCCTTTGTTCAGTCACAGCAGAGATGGCCACACCCACTCCTTCAGTGAGGCCAGAGTTCCAACCACCCTCAGCCCCGCCCCCTCTCCGCAGGTTACCCTGTACTACAGAGGCTGCATTCTGAGGCCAGGGCGTTCCGAGAATGCCAAGGGCAGACATGATGACCTTAAATGATTTCCTCTTGTGTCAGGTTTGGTAAACTTTAGGAGCTAGGAAATGGTCCACTTTACAGAAATGTTCAAATTTACTGGCATTTCATATATTCTCTGCTATAACATTGTCCTGATTCTTTCTGTATATTCTTTACTTATGTTTTTGTTTTCCTTAATCAAAGTGTGTCTTTTCAATCTTTTCAAAGAAGATTCTTTGGACTTACTAAATCACCTCAATTTTATACGTTTTCTGATGTATTAAGTTCTGCTCATATCTTTATTTATCTTTTTTCTATGTTCTCAGGGTTTATTGTTTTGATCTTCTGATGTCAATTAAAACACTTGGTTATTCATTTTAATAAATATTTTACTTATAAAGATTTGAACTTTTGAAGATTCCAGCTTACTTGTAAGTTTCTAAGGGTCAGGTCCTCTCCATTGTTGCTGGCCTAAGGTTTAGTTCACCATATAGCAATGTATATATTGACCTATTTTCCCCTCGACTTTCTGTGATTCCCTACATCTCACCTTTCTTTGCAGACAAGCCATTTGAAATACCCTTAACTTATTTCACAGCCAATAAGTCATTGAAATAATGTGTATTTTTAGAGAAATCTTCTTATATAATTAGGCAGAAAATCTCACCTGCCATAGTTTTCAAAACAGCATAATTTCACTCTTCTCAATGCTTAATCTGTTGTATTACACAACCTTTGAGTATTTAGCTTTATCAATGTCATGTAGAGATCCTACCAGTCTTTGAAAACATCCTTGTTCCTTGTTTCAGGTCCAGTTTTATGTATATATTCTGCCTTGCACCTGATTATTCCAACAATTGATGGATGGCCTTGGGAATCTAATTCTGGTATTGATAGTCTTTACTGATTGTCTCCCCTCGTAGCTGATTTTTTCATTATTGTGTAAATTTAGATCATGAGCTCATGTTTAGCTAAACAGCTGACCTTGTAAGACGCTTAGGTGTGAACGCTCGTAAGCTTCCGCAGAAAGACGGCAAAGATTTATTTGTGTCCCTCCAATGAGTTGCCCACGAGGACACCGTTTTCTACAAGTGTTGGTCCAATACTCCCTCTAGAGGAAGGGGACTCCGACAGGGCTGATTGGCGGCCCCCGATCTGGGGCAGGGGCAGTGGGCAGCCTGTAGCCCGGGCAGGAGCCTCATTGCATGTGTCCCTGGGACACATCTGCCTGCGAACTTCGGTCACCTGGCAGGAAGCTACGATGCCCCGACCTATGGTTAGCTGTGCAGCGAGGTGTACTGTGAGGACAGGTTCCACACACACTTCAAGTAAGAGGTCAGCCTGAGTGGAAAGGTGAGAGTTTGGGCAGCTGTGCAGACAAAGAAGGCGCCCTTTGGCCTGGGCCTAAATGCTTGTGACAGCCCACTGGACCTGCCGTGCTCTGAGGGCCCTGACCTGGGCCCCCTGCTCCCCTGCCCTTTGTTCAGTCACAGCAGAGATGGCCACACCCACTCCTTCAGTGAGGCCAGAGTTCCAACCACCCTCAGCCCCGCCCCCTCTCCGCAGGTTACCATGGACTACAGAGGCTGCATCCTGAGGCCAGGGCGTTCCGAGAATGCCAAGGGCAGACATGATGACCTTAAATGATTTCCTCTTGTGTCAGGTTTGGTAAACTTTAGGAGCTAGGAAATGGTCCACTTTACAGAAATGTTCAAATTTACTGGCATTTCATATATTCTCTGTTATAACATTGTCCTGGTTCTTTCTGTATATTCTTTATTATGTTTTTGTTTTCCTTAATCAAAGTGTGTCTTTTCAATCTTTTCAAAGAAGATTCTTTGGACTTACTAAATCACCTCAATTTTATACGTTTTCTGTTGTATTAAGTTCTGCTCATATCTTTATTTATCTTTTTTCTATGTTCTCAGGGTTTATTGTTTTGATCTTCTGATGTCAATTAAAACACTTGGTTATTCATTTTAATAAATATTTTACTTATAAAGATTTGAACTTTTGAACATTCCAGCTTACTTGTAAGTTTCTAAGGGTCAGGTCCTCTCCATTGTTGCTGGACTAAAGTTTAGTTCACCATATAGCAATGTATATATTGACCTATTTTCCCCTCGACTTTCTGTGATTCCCTACATCTCACCTTTCTTTGCAGACAAGCCATTTGAAATACCCTTAACTTATTTCACAGCCAATAAGTCATTGAAATAATGTGTATTTTTAGAGAAATCTTCTTATATAATTAGGCAGAAAATCTCACCTGCCATAGTTTTCAAAACAGCATAATTTCACTCTTCTCAATGCTTAATCTGTTGTATTACACAACCTTTGAGTATTTAGCTTTATCAATGACATGTACTTTAAAAATGTTTTAGAGATCCTACCAGTCTTTGAAAACATCCTTGCTCCTTGATTCAGGTCCAGTTTTATGTATATATTCTGCCTTGCACCTGATTATTCCAACAATTGCTGGATGGCCTTGGGAATCTAATTCTGGTATTGATAGTCTTTACTGATTGTCTCCCCTCGTAGCTGATTTCTTCATTATTGTGTAAATTTAGATCATGAGCTCATGTTTAGCTAAACAGCTGACCTTGTAAGACGCTTAGGTGTGAACAATCGTAAGCTTCCGCTGAAAGACGGCAAAGATTTATTTGTGTCCCTCCAATGAGTTGCCCACAAGGACACCGTTTTCTACAAGTGTTGGTCCAATACTCCCTCTAGAGGCAGGGGACTCCGACAGGGCTGATTGGCGGCCCCCGATCTGGGGCAGGGGCAGTGGGCAGCCTGTGGCCCGGGCAGGAGCCTCTTTGCATGTGTCCCTGGGACACATCTGCCTGCGAACTTCGGTCACCTGGCAGGAAGCTACGATGCCCAGACCTATGGTTAGCTGTGCAGCGAGGTGTACTGTGAGGACAGGTTCCACACACACTTCAAGTAAGAGGTCGGCCTGAGTGGAAAGGTGAGAGTTTGGGCAGCTGTGCAGATAAAGAAGGCGCCCTTTGGCCTGGGCCTAAATGCTTGTGACCGCCCACTGGACCTGCCGTGCTCTGAGGGTCCTGCCCTGGGACCCCTGCTCCCCTGCCCTTTGTTCAGTCACAGCAGAGATGGCCACACCCACTCCTCCAGTGAGGCCAGAGTTCCAACCACCCTCAGCCCCGCCCCCTCTCCGCAGGTTACCATGGACTACAGAGGCTGCATCCTGAGGTCAGGGCGTTCCGAGAATGCCAAGGGCAGACATGATGACCTTAAATGATTTCCTCTTGTGTCAGGTTTGGTAAACTTTAGGAGCTAGGAAATGGTCCACTTTACAGAAATGTTCAAATTTACTGGCATTTCATATATTCTCTGCTATAACATTGTCCTGATTCTTTCTGTATATTCTATACTTATGTTTTTGTTTTCCTTAATCAAAGTGTGTCTTTTCAATCTTTTCAAAGAAGATTCTTTGGACTTACTAAATCACCTCAATTTTATCCGTTTTCTGTTGTATTAAGTTCTGCTCATAACTTTATTTATCTTTTTTCTATGTTCTCAGGGTTTATTGTTTTGATCTTCTGATGTCAATTAAAACACTTGGTTATTCATTTTAATAAATATTTTACTTATAAAGATTTGAACTTTTGAAGATTCCAGCTTACTTGTAAGTTTCTAAGAGTCAGGTCCTCTCCATTGTTGCTGGCCTAAGTTTTAGTACACCATATAGCAATGTATATATTGACCTATTTTCCCCTCGACTTTCTGTGATTCCCTACATCTCACCTTTCTTTGCAGACAAGCCATTTGAAATACCCTTAAATTATTTCACAGCCAATAAGTCATGGAAATAATGTGTATTTTTAGAGAAATCTTCTTATATAATTAGGCAGAAAATCTCACCTGCCATAGTTTTCAAAACAGCATAATTTCACTCTTCTCAATGCTTAATCTGTTGTATTACACAACCTTTGAGTATTTAGCTTTATCAATGACATGTAGAGATCCTACCAGTCTTTGAAAACATCCTTGTTCCTTGTTTCAGGTCCAGTTTTATGTATATATTCTGCCTTGCACCTGATTATTCCAACAATTAATGGATGGCCTTGGGAATCTAATTCTGGTATTGATAGTCTTTACTGATTGTCTCCCCTCGTAGCTGATTTTTTCATTATTGTGTAAATTTAGATCATGAGCTCATGTTTAGCTAAACAGCTGACCTTGTAAGACGCTTAGGTGTGAACGCTCGTAAGCTTCCGCAGAAAGACGGCAAAGATTTATTTGTGTCCCTCCGAAGAGTTGCCCACGAGGACACCGTTTTCTACAAGTGTTGGTCCAATACTCCCTCTAGAGGAAGGGGACTCCGACAGGGCTGATTGGAGGCCCCCGATCTGGGGCAGGGGCAGTGGGCAGCCTGTGGCCCGGGCAGGAGCCTCTTTGCATGTGTCCCTGGGACACATCTGCCTGCGAACTTCGGTCACCTGGCAGGAAGCTACGATGCCCAGACCTATGGTTAGCTGTGCAGCGAGGTGTACTGTGAGGACAGGTTCCACACACACTTCAAGTAAGAGGTCGGCCTGAGTGGAAAGGTGAGAGTTTGGGCAGCTGTGCAGACAAAGAAGGCGCCCTTTGGCCTGGGCCTAAATGCTTGTGACACCCCACTGGACCTGCCGTGCTCTGAGAGCCCTGCCCTGGGCCCCCTGCTCCCCTGCCCTTTGTGCAGTCACAGCAGAGATGGCCACACACACTCCTTCAGTGAGGCCAGAGTTCCAACCACCCTCAGCCCCGCCCCCTCTCCGCAGGTTACCATGGACAACAGAGGCTGCATCCTGAGGCCAGGGCGGTCCGAGAATGCCAAGGGCAGACATGATGGCCTTAAATGATTTCCTCTTGTGTCAGGTTTGGTAAACTTTAGGAGCTAGGAAATGGTCCACTTTACAGAAATGTTCAAATTTACTGGCATTTCATATATTCTCTGTTATAACATTGTGCTGGTTCTTTCTGTATATTCTTTACTTATGTTTTTGTTTTCCTTAATCAAAGTGTGTCTTTTCAATCTTTTCAAAGAAGATTCTTTGGACTTACTAAATCACCTCAATTTTATACGTTTTCTGATGTATTATGTTCTGCTCATATCTTTATTTATCTTTTTTCTATGTTCTCAGTGTTTATTGTTTTGATCTTCTGATGTCAATTAAAACAGTTGGTTATTCATTTTAATAAATATTTTACTTATAAAGATTTGAACTTTGGAAGATTCCAGCTTACTTGTAAGTTTCTAAGGGTCAGGTCCTCTCCACTGTTGCTGGCCTAAAGTTTAGTTCACCATATAGCAATGTATATATTGACCTATTTTCCCCTCGACTTTCTGTGATTCCCTACATCTCACCTTTCTTTGCAGACAAGCCATTTGAAATACCCTTAACTTATTTCACAGCCAATAAGTCATTGAAATAATGTGTATTTTTAGAGAAATCTTCTTATATAATTAGGCAGAAAATCTTACCTGCCATAGTTTTCAAAACAGCATAATTTCACTCTTCTCAATGCTTAATCTGTTGTATTACACAACCTTTGAGTATTTAGCTTTATCAATGACATGTCCTTTAAAAATGTTTTAGAGATCCTACCAGTCTTTGAAAACATCCTTGTTCCTTGTTTCAGGTCCAGTTTTATGTATATATTCTGCCTTGCACCTGATTATTCCAACAATTGATGGATGGCCTTGGGAATCTAATTCTGGTATTGATAGTCTTTACTGATTGTCTCCCCTCGTAGCTGATTTCTTCATTATTGTGTAAATTTAGATCATGAGCTCATGTTTAGCTAAACAGCTGACCTTGTAAGACGCTTAGGTGTGAACGCTCGTAATCTTCCGCAGAAAGACGGCAAAGATTTATTTCTGTCCCTCCAATGAGTTGCCCACGAGGACACCGTTTTCTACAAGTGTTGGTCCAATACTCCCTCTAGAGGAAGGGGACTCCGACAGGGCTGATTGGCGGCCCCCGATCTGGGGCAGGGGCAGTGGGCAGCCTGTGGCCCGGGCAGGAGCCTCTTTGCATGTGTCCCTGGGACACATCTGCCTGCGAACTTCGGTCACCTGGCAGGAAGCTACGATGCCCAGACCTATGGTTAGCTGTGCAGCGAGGTGTACTGTGAGGACAGGTTCCACACACACTTCAAGTAAGAGGTCGGCCTGAGTGGAAAGGTGAGAGTTTGGGCAGCTGTGCAGACAAAGAAGGCGCCCTTTGGCCTGGGCCTAAATGCTTGTGACACCCCACTGGACCTGCCGTGCTCTGAGGGCCCTGCCCTGGGCCCCCTGCTCCCCTGCCCTTTGTTCAGTCACAGCAGAGATGGCCACACCCACTCCTTCAGTGAGGGCAGAGTTCCAGCCACCCTCAGCCCCGCCCCCTCTCCGCAGGTTACCATGGACTACAGAGGCTGCATCCTGAGGCCAGGGCGTTCCGAGAATGCCAAGGGCAGACATGATGACCTTAAATGATTTCCTCTTGTGTGAGGTTTGGTAAACTTTAGGAGCTAGGAAATGGTCCACTTTACAGAAATGTTCAAATTTACTGGCATTTCATATATTCTCTGTTATAACATTGTCCTGATTCTTTCTGTATATTCTTTACTTATGTTTTTGTTTTCCTTAATCAAAGTGTGTCTTTTCAATCTTTTCAAAGAAGATTCTTTGGACTTACTAAATCACCTCAATTTTATCCGTTTTCTGTTGTATTAAGTTCTGCTCATATCTTTATTTATCTTTTTTCTATGTTCTCAGGGTTTATTGTTTTGATCTTCTGATGTCAATTAAAACACTTGGTTATTCATTTTAATAAATATTCTACTTATAAAGATTTGAACTTTTGAAGATTCCAGCTTACTTGTAAGTTTCTAAGGGTCAGGTCCTCTCCATTGTTGCTGGCCTAAGGCTTAGTTCACCATATAGCAATGTATATATTGACCTATTTTCCCCTCGACTTTTGTGATTCCCTACATCTCACCTTTCTTTGCAGACAAGCCATTTGAAATACCCTTAACTTATTTCACAGCCAATAAGTCATTGAAATAATGTGTATTTTTAGAGAAATCTTCTTATATAATTAGGCAGAAAATCTCACCTGCCATAGTTTTCAAAACAGCATAATTTCACTCTTCTCAATGCTTAATCTGTTGTATTACACAACCTTTGAGTATTTAGCTTTATCAATGACATGTCCTTTAAAAATGTTTTAGAGATCCTACCAGTCTTTGAAAACATCCTTGTTCCTTGTTTCAGTTCCAGTTTTATGTATATATTCTGCCTTGCACCTGATTATTCCAACAATTGATGGATGGCCTTGGGAATCTAATTCTGGTATTGATAGTCTTTACTGATTGTCTCCCCTCGTAGCTGATTTCTTCATTATTGTGTAAATTTAGATCATGAGCTCATGTTTAGCTAAACAGCTGACCTTGTAAGACGCTTAGGTGTGAACGCTCGTAAGCTTCAGGAGAAAGACGGCAAAGATTTATTTGTGTCCCTCCAATGAGTTGCCCACGAGGACACCGTTTTCTACAAGTGTTGGTCCAATACTCCCTCTAGAGGAAGGGGACTCCGACAGGGCTGATTGGTGGCCCCCGATCTGGGGCAGGGGCAGTGGGCAGCCTGTGGCCCGGGCTGGAGACTCTTTGCATGTGTCCCTGGGACACATCTGCCTGCGAACTTCGGTCACCTGGCAGGAAGCTACGATGCCCAGACCTATGGTTAGGTGTGCAGCGAGGTGTACTGTGAGGACAGGTTCCACACACACTTCAAGTAAGAGGTCGGCCTGAGTGGAAAGGTGAGAGTTTGGGCAGCTGTGCAGACAAAGAAGGCGCCCTTTGGCCTGGGCCTAAATGCTTGTGACACCCCACTGGACCTGCCGTGCTCTGAGGGCCCTGCCCTGGGCCCCCTGCTCCCCTGCCCTTTGTTCAGTCACAGCAGAGATGGCCACACCCACTCCTTCAGTGAGGGCAGAGTTCCAACCACCCTCAGCCCCGCCCCCTCTCCGCAGGTTACCATGGACTACAGAGGCTGCATCCTGAGGCCAGGGCGTTCCGAGAATGCCAAGGGCAGTCATGATGACCTTAAATGATTTCCTCTTGTGTCAGGTTTGGTAAACTTTAGGAGCTAGGAAATGGTCCACTTTACAGAAATGTTCAAATTTACTGGCATTTCATATATTCTCTGTTATAACATTGTCCTGGTTCTTTCTGTATATTCTTTACTTATGTTTTTGTTTTCCTTAATCAAAGTGTGTCTTTTCAATCTTTTCAAAGAAGATTCTTTTGACTTACTAAATCACCTCAATTTTATCCGTTTTCTGTTGTATTAAGTTCTGCTCATATCTTTATTTATCTTTTTTCTATGTTCTCAGGGTTTATTGTTTTGATCTTCTGATGTCAATTAAAACACTTGGTTATTCATTTTAATAAATATTCTACTTATAAAGATTTGAACTTTTGAAGATTCCAGCTTACTTGTAAGTTTCTAAGGGTCAGGTCCTCTCCATTGTTGCTGGCCTAAAGTTTAGTTCACCATATAGCAATGTATATATTGACCTATTTTCCCCTCGACTTTCTGTGATTCCCTACATCTCACCTTTCTTTGCAGACAAGCCATTTGAAATACCCTTAACTTATTTCACAGCCAATAAGTCATTGAAATAATGTGTATTTTTAGAGAAATCTTCTTATATAATTAGGCAGAAAATCTCACCTGCCATAGTTTTCAAAACAGCATAATTTCACTCTTCTCAATGCTTAATCTGTTGTATTACACAACCTTTGAGTATTTAGCTTTATCAATGACATGTCCTTTAAAAATGTTTTAGAGATCCTACCAGTCTTTGAAAACATCCTTGTTCCTTGTTTCAGTTCCATTTTTTGTATATATTCTGCCTTGCACCTGATTATTCCAACAATTGATGGATGGCCTTGGGAATCTAATTCTGGTATTGATACTCTTTACTGATTGTCTCTCCTCGTAGCTGATTTCTTCATTATTGTGTAAATTTAGATCATGAGCTCATGTTTAGCTAAACAGCTGACCTTGTAAGACGCTTACGTGTGAACGCTCGTAATCTTCAGGGGAAGTCAGCAAAATTTATTTGTGTCCCTCCAATGAGTTGCCCACGAGGACACCGTTTTCTACAAGTGTTGGTCCAATACACCCTCTAGAGGAAGGGGACTCCGACAGGGCTGATTGGCGGCCCCCGATCTGGGGCAGGGGCAGTGGGCAGCCTGTGGCACGGGCTGGAGCCTCTTTGCATGTGTCCCTGGGACACATCTGCCTGCGAACTTCGGTCACCTGGCAGGAAGCTACGATGCCCAGACCTATGGTTAGCTGTGCAGCGAGGTGTACTGTGAGGACAGGTTCCACACACACTTCAAGTAAGAGGTCGGCCTGAGTGGAAAGGTGAGAGTTTGGGCAGCTGTGCAGACAAAGAAGGCGTCCTTTGGCCTGGGCCTAAATGCTTGTGACAGCCCACTGGACCTGCCGTGCTCTGAGGGCCCTGCCCTGGGCCCCCTGCTCCCCTGCCCTTTGTTCAGTCACAGCAGAGATGGCCACACCCACTCCTTCAGTGAGGCCAGAGTTCCAACCACCCTCAGCCCCGCCCCCTCTCCGCAGGTTACCATGGACTACAGAGGCTGCATTCTGAGGCCAGGGCGGTCCGAGAATGCCAAGGGCAGACATGATGACCTTAAATGATTTCCTCTTGTGTCAGGTTTGGTAAACTTTAGGAGCTAGGAAATGGTCCACTTTACAGAAATGTTCAAATTTACTGGCATTTCATATATTCTCTGTTATAACATTGTCCTGATTCTTTCTGTATATTCTTTACTTATGTTTTTGTTTTCCTTAATCAAAGTGTGTCTTTTCAATCTTTTCAAAGAAGATTCTTTGGACTTACTAAATCACCTGAATTTTACACGTTTTCTGTTGTATTAAGTTCTGCTCATATCTTTATTTATCTTTGTTCTATGTTCTCAGGGTTTATTGTTTTGATCTTCTGATGTCAATTAAAACACTTGGTTATTCATTTTAATAAATATTTTACTTATAAATATTTGAACTTTGGAAGATTCCAGCTTACTTGTAAGTTTCTAAGGGTCAGGTCCTCTCCATTGTTGCTGGCCTAAGGTTTAGTTCACCATATAGCAATGTATATATTGACCTATTTTCCCCTCGACTTTCTGTGATTCCCTACATCTCACCTTTCTTTGCAGACAAGCCATTTGAAATACCCTTAACTTATTTCACATCCAATAAGTCATTGAAATAATGTGTATTTTTAGAGAAATCTTCTTATATAATTAGGCAGAAAATCTCACATGCCATAGTTTTCAAAACAGCATAATTTCACTCTTCTCAATGCTTAATCTGTTGTATTACACAACCTTTGAGTATTTAGCTTTATCAATGACATGTCCTTTAAAAATGTTTTAGAGATCCTACCAGTCTTTGAAAACATCCTTGTTCCTTGTTTCAGGTCCAGTTTTATGTATATATTCTGCCTTGCACCTGATTATTCCAACAATTGATGGATGGCCTTGGGAATCTAATTCTGGTATTGATAGTCTTTACTGATTGTCTCCCCTCGTAGCTGATTTCTTCATTATTGTGTAAATTTAGATCATGAGCTCATGTTTAGCTAAACAGCTGACCTTGTAAGACGCTTAGGTGTGAACGCTCGTAAGCTTCCGCAGAAAGACGGCAAAGATTTATTTGTGTCCCTCCAATGAGTTGCCCACGAGGACCCCGTTTTCTACAAGTGTTGGTCCAATACTCCCTCTAGAGGAAAGGGACTCCGACAGGGCTGATTGGCGGCCCCCGATCTGGGGCAGGGGCAGTGGGCAGCCTGTGGCACGCTGGAGCCTCTTTGCATGTGTCCCTGGGACACATCTGCCTGCGAACTTCGGTCACCTGGCAGGAAGCTACGATGCCCAGACCTATGGTTAGCTGTGCAGCGAGGTGTACTGTGAGGACAGGTTCCACACACACTTCAAGTAAGAGGTCGGCCTGAGTGGAAAGGTGAGAGTTTGGGCAGCTGTGCAGACAAAGAAGGCGTCCTTTGGCCTGGGCCTAAATGCTTGTGACAGCCCACTGGACCTGCCGTGCTCTGAGGGCCCTGCCCTGGGCCCCCTGCTCCCCTGCCCTTTGTTCAGTCACAGCAGAGATGGCCACACCCACTCCTTCAGTGAGGCCAGAGTTCCAACCACCCTCAGCCCCGCCCCCTCTCCGCAGTTTACCATGGACTACAGAGGCTGCATTCTGAGGCCAGGGCGGTCCGAGTATGCCAAGGGCAGACATGATGACCTTAAATGATTTCCTCTTGTGTCAGGTTTGGTAAACTTTAGGAGCTAGGAAATGGTCCACTTTACAGAAATGTTCAAATTTACTGGCATTTCATATATTCTCTGTTATAACATTGTCCTGGTTCTTTCTGTATATTCTTTACTTATGTTTTTGTTTTCCTTAATCAAAGCGTGTCTTTTCAATCTTTTCAAAGAAGATTCTTTGGACTTACTAAATCACCTCAATTTTATACGTTTTCTGTTGTATTAAGTTCTGCTCATATCTTTATTTATCTTTTTTCTATGTTCTCAGGGTTTATTGTTTTGATCTTCTGATGTCAATTAAAACACTTGGTTATTCATTTTAATAAATATTTTACTTATAAAGATTTGAACTTTTGAAGATTCCAGATTACTTGTAAGTTTCTAAGAGTCAGGTCCTCTCCATTGTTGCTGGCCTAAGTTTTAGTACACCATATAGCAATGTATATATTGACCTATTTTCCCCTCGACTTTCTGTGATTCCCTACATCTCACCTTTCTTTGCAGACAAGCCATTTGAAATACCCTTAACTTATTTCACAGCCAATAAGTCATTGAAATAATGTGTATTTTTAGAGAAATCTTCTTATATAATTAGGCAGAAAATCTCACCTGCCATAGTTTTCAAAACAGCATAATTTCACTCTTCTCAATGCTTAATCTGTTGTATTACACAACCTTTGAGTATTTAGATTTATCAATGACATGTCCTTTAAAAATGTTTTAGAGATCCTACCAGTCTTTGAAAACATCCTTGTTCCTTGTTTCTGTTCCAGTTTTATGTATGTATTCTGCCTTGCACCTTATTATTCCAACAATTGATGGATGGCCTTGGGAATCTAATTCTGGTATTGATACTCTTTACTGATTGTCTCTCCTCGTAGCTGATTTCTTCATTATTGTGTAAATTTAGATCATGAGCTCATGTTTAGCTAAACAGCTGACCTTGTAAGACGCTTACGTGTGAACGCTCGTAAGCTTCAGGAGAAAGTCAGCAAAATTTATTTGTGTCCCTCCAATGAGTTGCCCACGAGGACACCGTTTTCTACAAGTGTTGGTCCAATACTCCCTCTAGAGGAAGGGGACTCCGACAGGGCTGATTGGTGGCCCCCGATCTGGGGCAGGGGCAGCGGGCAGCCTGTGGCACGGGCTGGAGCCTCTTTGCATGTGTCCCTGGGACACATCTGCCTGCGAACTTCGGTCACCTGGCAGGAAGCTATGATGCCCAGACCTATGGTTAGCTGTGCAGCGAGGTGTACTGTGAGGACACGTTCCACACACACTTCAAGTAAGAGGTCGGCCTGAGTGGAAAGGTGAGAGTTTGGGCAGCTGTGCAGACAAAGAAGGCGCCCTTTGGCCTGGGCCTAAATGCTTGTGACACCCCACTGGACCTGCCGTGTTCTGAGGGCCCTGCCCTGGGCCCCCTGCTCCCGTGCCCTTTGTTCTGTCACAGCAGAGATGGCCACACCCACTCCTTCAGTGAGGGCAGAGTTCCAACCACCCTCAGCCCCGCCCCCTCTCCACAGGTTACCATGGACTACAGAGGCTGCATCCTGAGGCCAGGGCGTTCTGAGAATGCCAAGGGCAGACATGATGACCTTAAATGATTTCCTCTTGTGTCAGGTTTGGTAAACTTTAGGAGCTAGGAAATGGTCCACTTTACAGAAATGTTCAAATTTACTGGCATTTCATATATTCTCTGCTATAACATTGTCCTGATTCTTTCTGTATATTCTTTACTTATGTTTTTGTTTTCCTTAATCAAAGTGTGTCTTTTCAATATTTTCAAAGAAGATTCTTTGGACTTACTAAATCACCTGAATTTTATACGTTTTCTGTTGTATTAATTTCTGCTCATATCTTTATTTATCTTTTTTCTATGTTCTCAGGGTTTATTGTTTTGATCTTCTGATGTCAATTAAAACACTTGGTTATTCATTTTAATAAATATTTTACTTATAAAGATTTGAACTTTTGAAGATTCCAGCTTACTTGTAAGTTTCTAAGAGTCAGGTCCTCTCCATTGTTGCTGGCCTAAGTTTTAGTACACCATATAGCAATGTATATATTGACCTATTTTCCCCTCGACTTTCTGTGATTCCCTACATCTCACCTTTCTTTGCAGACAAGCCATTTGAAATACCCTTAACTTATTTCACAGCCAATAAGTCATTGAAATAATGTGTATTTTTAGAGAAATCTTCTTATATAATTAGGCAGAAAAATCTCACCTGCCATATTTTTCAAAACAGCATAATTTCACTCTTCTCAATGCTTAATCTGTTGTATTACACAACCTTTGAGTATTTAGCTTTATCAATGACATGTCCTTTAAAAATGTTTTAGAGATCCTACCAGTCTTTGAAAACATCCTTGTTCCTTGTTTCAGTTCCAGTTTTATGTATATATTCTGCCTTGCACCTGATTATTCCAACAATTGATGGATGGCCTTGGGTATCTAATTCTGGTATTGATACTCTTTACTGATTGTCTCTCCTCGTAGCTGATTTTTTCATTATTGTGTAAATTTAGATCATGAGCTCATGTTTAGCTAAACAGCTGACCTTGTAAGACGCTTAGGTGTGAACGCTCGTAATCTTCTGCAGAAAGACGGCAAAGATTTATTTGTGTCCCTCCAATGAGTTGCCCACGAGGACACCGTTTTCTACAAGTGTTGGTCCAATACTCCCTCTAGAGGAAGGGGACTCCGACAGGGCTGATTGGCGGCCCCCGATCTGGGGCAGGGGCAGTGGGCAGCCTGTAGCCCGGGCAGGAGCCTCTTTGCATGTGTCCCTGGGACACATCTGCCTGCGAACTTCGGTCACCTGGCAGGAAGCTACGATGCCCAGACTTATGGTTAGGTGTGCAGCGAGGTGTACTGTGAGGACAGGTTCCACACACACTTCAAGTAAGAGGTCGGCCTGAGTGGAAAGGTGAGAGTTTGGGCAGCTGTGCAGATAAAGAAGGCGCCCTTTGGCCTGGGCCTAAATGCTTGTGACCGCCCACTGGACCTGCCGTGCTCTGAGGGTCCTGCCCTGGGACCCCTGCTCCCCTGCCCTTTGTTCAGTCACAGCAGAGATGGCCACACCCACTCCTCCAGTGAGGCCAGAGTTCCAACCACCCTCAGCCCCGCCCCCTCTCCGCAGGTTACCATGGACTACAGAGGCTGCATCCTGAGGCCAGGGCGTTCCGAGAATGCCAAGGGCAGACATGATGACCTTAAATGATTTCCTCTTGTGTCAGGTTTGGTAAACTTTAGGAGCTAGGAAATGGTCCACTTTACAGAAATGTTCAAATTTACTGGCATTTCATATATTCTCTGCTATAACATTGTCCTGATTCTTTCTGTATATTCTATACTTATGTTTTTGTTTTCCTTAATCAAAGTGTGTCTTTTCAATCTTTTCAAAGAAGATTCTTTGGACTTACTAAATCACCTCAATTTTATCCGTTTTCTGTTGTATTAAGTTCTGCTCATATCTTTATTTATCTTTTTTCTATGTTCTCAGGGTTTATTGTTTTGATCTTCTGATGTCAATTAAAACACTTGGTTATTCATTTTAATAAATATTTTACTTATAAAGATTTGAACTTTTGAAGATTCCAGCTTACTTGTAAGTTTCTAAGAGTCAGGTCCTCTCCATTGTTGCTGGCCTAAGTTTTAGTACACCATATAGCAATGTATATATTGACCTATTTTCCCCTCGACTTTCTGTGATTCCCTACATCTCACCTTTCTTTGCAGACAAGCCTTTTGAAATACCCTTAACTTATTTCACAGCCAATAAGTCATTGAAATAATGTGTATTTTTAGAGAAATCTTCTTATATAATTAGGCAGAAAATCTCACCTGCCATAGTTTTCAAAACAGCATAATTTCACTCTTCTCAATGCTTAATCTGTTGTATTACACAACCTTTGAGTATTTAGCTTTATCAATGACATGTCCTTTAAAAATGTTTTAGAGATCCTACCAGTCTTTGAAAACATCCTTGTTCCTTGTTTCAGTTCCAGTTTTATGTATATATTCTGCCTTGCACCTGATTATTCCAACAATTGATGGATGGCCTTGGGAATCTAATTCTGGTATTGATACTCTTTACTGATTGTCTCTCCTCGTAGCTGATTCCTTCATTATTGTGTAAATTTAGATCATGAGCTCATGTTTAGCTAAACAGCTGACCTTGTAAGACGCTTACGTGTGAACGCTCGTAAGCTTCAGGAGAAAGTCAGCAAAATTTATTTGTGTCCCTCCAATGAGTTGCCCACGAGGACACCGTTTTCTACAAGTGTTGGTCCAATACTCCCTCTAGAGGAAGGGGACTCCGACAGGGCTGATTGGTGGCCCCCGATCTGGGGCAGGGGCAGTGGGCAGCCTGTGGCACGGGCTGGAGCCTCTTTGCATGTGTCCCTGGGACACATCTGCCTGCGAACTTCGGTCACCTGGCAGGAAGCTACGATTCCCAGACCTATGGTTAGCTGTGCAGCGAGGTGTACTGTGAGGACAGGTTCCACACACACTTCAAGTAAGAGGTCGGCCTGAGTGGAAAGGTGAGAGTTTGGGCAGCTGTGCAGACAAAGAAGGCGCCCTTTGGCCTGGGCCTAAATGCTTGTGACACCCCACTGGACCTGCCGTGCTCTGAGGGCCCTGCCCTGGGTCCCCTGCTCCCCTGCCCTTTGTTCAGTCACAGCAGAGATGGCCACACCCACTCCTTCAGTGAGGGCAGAGTTCCAACCACCCTCAGCCCCGCCCCCTCTCCGCAGGTTACCCTGGACTACAGAGGCTGCATCCTGAGGCCAGGGCGTTCCGAGAATGCCAAGGGCAGACATGATGACCTTAAATGATTTCCTCTTGTGTCAGGTTTGGTAAACTTTAGGAGCTAGGAAATGGTCCACTTTACAGAAATGTTCAAATTTACTGGCATTTCATATATTCTCTGCTATAACATTGTCCTGATTCTTTCTGTATATTCTTTACTTATGTTTTTGTTTTCCTTAATCAAAGTGTGTCTTTTCAATCTTTTCAAAGAAGATTCTTTGGACTTACTAAATCACCTCAATTTTATACGTTTTCTGATGTATTAAGTTCTGCTCATATCTTTATTTATCTTTTTTCTATGTTCTCAGGGTTTATTGTTTTGATCTTCTGATGTCAATTAAAACACTTGGTTATTCATTTTAATAAATATTTTACTTATAAAGATTTGAACTTTTGAAGATTCCAGCTTACTTCTAAGTTTCTAAGGGTCAGGTCCTCTCCATTGTTGCTGGCCTAAGGTTTAGTTCACCATATAGCAATGTATATATTGACCTATTTTCCCCTCGACTTTCTGTGATTCCCTACATCTCACCTTTCTTTGCAGACAAGCCATTTGAAATACCCTTAACTTATTTCACAGCCAATAAGTCATTGAAATAATGTGTATTTTTAGAGAAATCTTCTTATATAATTAGGCAGAAAATCTCACCTGCCATAGTTTTCAAAACAGCATAATTTCACTCTTCTCAATGCTTAATCTGTTGTATTACACAACCTTTGAGTATTTAGCTTTATCAATGACATGTACTTTAAAAATGTTTTAGAGATCCTACCAGTCTTTGAAAACATCCTTGTTCCTTGTTTCAGGTCCAGTTTTATGTATATATTCTGCCTTGCACCTGATTATTCCAACAATTGCTGGATGGCCTTGGGAATCTAATTCTGGTATTGATAGTCTTTACTGATTGTCTCCCCTCGTAGCTGATTTCTTCATTATTGTGTAAATTTAGATCATGAGCTCATGTTTAGCTAAACAGCTGACCTTGTAAGACTCTTAGGTGTGAACAATCGTAAGCTTCCGCAGAAAGACGGCAAAGATTTATTTGTGTCCCTCCAATGAGTTGCCCACAAGGACACCGTTTTCTACAAGTGTTGGTCCAATACTCCCTCTAGAGGAAGGGGACTCCGACAGGGCTGATTGGCGGCCCCCGATCTGGGGCAGGGGCAGTGGGCAGCCTGTGGCCCGGGCTGGAGCCTCTTTGCATGTGTCCCTGGGACACATCTGCCTGCGAACTTCGGTCACCTGGCAGGAAGCTACGATGCCCAGACCTATGGTTAGCTGTGCAGCGAGGTGTACTGTGAGGACAGGTTCCACACACACTTCAAGTAAGAGGTCGGCCTGAGTGGAAAGGTGAGAGTTTGGGCAGCTGTGCAGATAAAGAAGGCGCCCTTTGGCCTGGGCCTAAATGCTTGTGACCGCCCACTGGACCTGCCGTGCTCTGAGGGTCCTGCCCTGGGACCCATGCTCCCCTGCCCTTTGTTCAGTCACAGCAGAGATGGCCACACCCACTCCTCCAGTGAGGCCAGAGTTCCAACCACCCTCAGCCCCGCCCCCTCTCCGCAGGTTACCATGGACTACAGAGGCTGCATCCTGAGGCCAGGGCGTTCCGAGAATGCCAAGGGCAGACATGATGACCTTAAATGATTTCCTCTTGTGTCAGGTTTGGTAAACTTTAGGAGCTAGGAAATGGTCCACTTTACAGAAATGTTCAAATTTACTGGCATTTCATATATTCTCTGCTATAACATTGTCCTGATTCTTTCTGTATATTCTATACTTATGTTTTTGTTTTCCTTAATCAAAGTGTGTCTTTTCAATCTTTTCAAAGAAGATTCTTTGGACTTACTAAATCACCTCAATTTTATCCGTTTTCTGTTGTATTAAGTTCTGCTCATATCTTTATTTATCTTTTTTCTATGTTCTCAGGGTTTATTGTTTTGATCTTCTGATGTCAATTAAAACACTTGGTTATTCATTTTAATAAATATTTTCCTTATAAAGATTTGAACTTTTGAAGATTCCAGATTACTTGTAAGTTTCTAAGAGTCAGGTCCTCTCCATTGTTGCTGGCCTAAGTTTTAGTACACCATATAGCAATGTATTTATTGACCTATTTTCCCCTCGACTTTCTGTGATTCCCTACATCTCACCTTTCTTTGCAGACAAGCCATTTGAAATACCCTTAACTTATTTCACAGCCAATAAGTCATTGAAATAATGTGTATTTTTAGAGAAATCTTCTTATATAATTAGGCAGAAAATCTCACCTGCCATAGTTTTCAAAACAGCATAATTTCACTCTTCTCAATGCTTAATCTGTTGTATTACACAACCTTTGAGTATTTAGCTTTATCAATGACATGTCCTTTAAAAATGTTTTAGAGATCCTACCAGTCTTTGAAAACATCCTTGTTCCTTGTTTCTGTTCCAGTTTTATGTATGTATTCTGCCTTGCACCTTATTATTCCAACAATTGATGGATGGCCTTGGGAATCTAATTCTGGTATTGATACTCTTTACTGATTGTCTCTCCTCGTAGCTGATTTCTTCATTATTGTGTAAATTTAGATCATGAGCTCATGTTTAGCTAAACAGCTGACCTTGTAAGACGCTTACGTGTGAACGCTCGTAAGCTTCAGGAGAAAGTCAGCAAAATTTATTTGTGTCCCTCCAATGAGTTGCCCACGAGGACACCGTTTTCTACAAGTGTTGGTCCAATACTCCCTCTAGAGGAAGGGGACTCCGACAGGGCTGATTGGTGGCCCCCGATCTGGGGCAGGGGCAGTGGGCAGCCTGTGGCACGGGCTGGAGCCTCTTTGCATGTGTCCCTGGGACACATCTGCCTGCGAACTTCGGTCACCTGGCAGGAAGCTACGATTCCCAGACCTATGGTTAGCTGTGCAGCGAGGTGTACTGTGAGGACAGGTTCCACACACACTTCAAGTAAGAGGTCGGCCTGAGTGGAAAGGTGAGAGTTTGGGCAGCTGTGCAGACAAAGAAGGCGCCCTTTGGCCTGGGCCTAAATGCTTGTGACACCCCACTGGACCTGCCGTGCTCTGAGGGCCCTGCCCTGGGTCCCCTGCTCCCCTGCCCTTTGTTCAGTCACAGCAGAGATGGCCACACCCACTCCTTCAGTGAGGGCAGAGTTCCAACCACCCTCAGCCCCGCCCCCTCTCCGCAGGTTACCCTGGACTACAGAGGCTGCATCCTGAGGCCAGGGCGTTCCGAGAATGCCAAGGGCAGACATGATGACCTTAAATGATTTCCTCTTGTGTCAGGTTTGGTAAACTTTAGGAGCTAGGAAATGGTCCACTTTACAGAAATGTTCAAATTTACTGGCATTTCATATATTCTCTGCTATAACATTGTCCTGATTCTTTCTGTATATTCTTTACTTATGTTTTTGTTTTCCTTAATCAAAGTGTGTCTTTTCAATCTTTTCAAAGAAGATTCTTTGGACTTACTAAATCACCTCAATTTTATACGTTTTCTGATGTATTAAGTTCTGCTCATATCTTTATTTATCTTTTTTCTATGTTCTCAGGGTTTATTGTTTTGATCTTCTGATGTCAATTAAAACACTTGGTTATTCATTTTAATAAATATTTTACTTATAAAGATTTGAACTTTTGAAGATTCCAGCTTACTTCTAAGTTTCTAAGGGTCAGGTCCTCTCCATTGTTGCTGGCCTAAGGTTTAGTTCACCATATAGCAATGTATATATTGACCTATTTTCCCCTCGACTTTCTGTGATTCCCTACATCTCACCTTTCTTTGCAGACAAGCCATTTGAAATACCCTTAACTTATTTCACAGCCAATAAGTCATTGAAATAATGTGTATTTTTAGAGAAATCTTCTTATATAATTAGGCAGAAAATCTCACCTGCCATAGTTTTCAAAACAGCATAATTTCACTCTTCTCAATGCTTAATCTGTTGTATTACACAACCTTTGAGTATTTAGCTTTATCAATGACATGTACTTTAAAAATGTTTTAGAGATCCTACCAGTCTTTGAAAACATCCTTGTTCCTTGTTTCAGGTCCAGTTTTATGTATATATTCTGCCTTGCACCTGATTATTCCAACAATTGCTGGATGGCCTTGGGAATCTAATTCTGGTATTGATAGTCTTTACTGATTGTCTCCCCTCGTAGCTGATTTCTTCATTATTGTGTAAATTTAGATCATGAGCTCATGTTTAGCTAAACAGCTGACCTTGTAAGACTCTTAGGTGTGAACAATCGTAAGCTTCCGCAGAAAGACGGCAAAGATTTATTTGTGTCCCTCCAATGAGTTGCCCACAAGGACACCGTTTTCTACAAGTGTTGGTCCAATACTCCCTCTAGAGGAAGGGGACTCCGACAGGGCTGATTGGCGGCCCCCGATCTGGGGCAGGGGCAGTGGGCAGCCTGTGGCCCGGGCAGGAGCCTCTTTGCATGTGTCCCTGGGACACATCTGCCTGCGAACTTCGGTCACCTGGCAGGAAGCTACGATGCCCAGACCTATGGTTAGCTGTGCAGCGAGGTGTACTGTGAGGACAGGTTCCACACACACTTCAAGTAAGAGGTCGGCCTGAGTGGAAAGGTGAGAGTTTGGGCAGCTGTGCAGATAAAGAAGGCGCCCTTTGGCCTGGGCCTAAATGCTTGTGACCGCCCACTGGACCTGCCGTGCTCTGAGGGTCCTGCCCTGGGACCCATGCTCCCCTGCCCTTTGTTCAGTCACAGCAGAGATGGCCACACCCACTCCTCCAGTGAGGCCAGAGTTCCAACCACCCTCAGCCCCGCCCCCTCTCCGCAGGTTACCATGGACTACAGAGGCTGCATCCTGAGGCCAGGGCGTTCCGAGAATGCCAAGGGCAGACATGATGACCTTAAATGATTTCCTCTTGTGTCAGGTTTGGTAAACTTTAGGAGCTAGGAAATGGTCCACTTTACAGAAATGTTCAAATTTACTGGCATTTCATATATTCTCTGCTATAACATTGTCCTGATTCTTTCTGTATATTCTATACTTATGTTTTTGTTTTCCTTAATCAAAGTGTGTCTTTTCAATCTTTTCAAAGAAGATTCTTTGGACTTACTAAATCACCTCAATTTTATCCGTTTTCTGTTGTATTAAGTTCTGCTCATATCTTTATTTATCTTTTTTCTATGTTCTCAGGGTTTATTGTTTTGATCTTCTGATGTCAATTAAAACACTTGGTTATTCATTTTAATAAATATTTTCCTTATAAAGATTTGAACTTTTGAAGATTCCAGATTACTTGTAAGTTTCTAAGAGTCAGGTCCTCTCCATTGTTGCTGGCCTAAGTTTTAGTACACCATATAGCAATGTATTTATTGACCTATTTTCCCCTCGACTTTCTGTGATTCCCTACATCTCACCTTTCTTTGCAGACAAGCCATTTGAAATACCCTTAACTTATTTCACAGCCAATAAGTCATTGAAATAATGTGTATTTTTAGAGAAATCTTCTTATATAATTAGGCAGAAAATCTCACCTGCCATAGTTTTCAAAACAGCATAATTTCACTCTTCTCAATGCTTAATCTGTTGTATTACACAACCTTTGAGTATTTAGCTTTATCAATGACATGTCCTTTAAAAATGTTTTAGAGATCCTACCAGTCTTTGAAAACATCCTTGTTCCTTGTTTCTGTTCCAGTTTTATGTATGTATTCTGCCTTGCACCTTATTATTCCAACAATTGATGGATGGCCTTGGGAATCTAATTCTGGTATTGATACTCTTTACTGATTGTCTCTCCTCGTAGCTGATTTCTTCATTATTGTGTAAATTTAGATCATGAGCTCATGTTTAGCTAAACAGCTGACCTTGTAAGACGCTTACGTGTGAACGCTCGTAAGCTTCAGGAGAAAGTCAGCAAAATTTATTTGTGTCCCTCCAATGAGTTGCCCACGAGGACACCGTTTTCTACAAGTGTTGGTCCAATACTCCCTCTAGAGGAAGGGGACTCCGACAGGGCTGATTGGTGGCCCCCGATCTGGGGCAGGGGCAGCGGGCAGCCTGTGGCACGGGCTGGAGCCTCTTTGCATGTGTCCCTGGGACACATCTGCCTGCGAACTTCGGTCACCTGGCAGGAAGCTATGATGCCCAGACCTATGGTTAGCTGTGCAGCGAGGTGTACTGTGAGGACACGTTCCACACACACTTCAAGTAAGAGGTCGGCCTGAGTGGAAAGGTGAGAGTTTGGGCAGCTGTGCAGACAAAGAAGGCGCCCTTTGGCCTGGGCCTAAATGCTTGTGACACCCCACTGGACCTGCCGTGCTCTGAGGGCCCTGCCCTGGGCCCCCTGCTCCTCTGCCCTTTGTTCAGTCACAGCAGAGATGGCCACACCCACTCCTTCAGTGAGGCCAGAGTTCCAACCACCCTCAGCCCCGCCCCCTCTCCGCAGGTTACCCTGTACTACAGAGGCTGCATTCTGAGGCCAGGGCGTTCCGAGAATGCCAAGGGCAGACATGATGACCTTAAATGATTTCCTCTTGTGTCAGGTTTGGTAAACTTTAGGAGCTAGGAAATGGTCCACTTTACAGAAATGTTCAAATTTACTGGCATTTCATATATTCTCTGCTATAACATTGTCCTGATTCTTTCTGTATATTCTTTACTTATGTTTTTGTTTTCCTTAATCAAAGTGTGTCTTTTCAATCTTTTCAAAGAAGATTCTTTGGACTTACTAAATCACCTCAATTTTATACGTTTTCTGATGTATTAAGTTCTGCTCATATCTTTATTTATCTTTTTTCTATGTTCTCAGGGTTTATTGTTTTGATCTTCTGATGTCAATTAAAACACTTGGTTATTCATTTTAATAAATATTTTACTTATAAAGATTTGAACTTTTGAAGATTCCAGCTTACTTGTAAGTTTCTAAGGGTCAGGTCCTCTCCATTGTTGCTGGCCTAAGGTTTAGTTCACCATATAGCAATGTATATATTGACCTATTTTCCCCTCGACTTTCTGTGATTCCCTACATCTCACCTTTCTTTGCAGACAAGCCATTTGAAATACCCTTAACTTATTTCACAGCCAATAAGTCATTGAAATAATGTGTATTTTTAGAGAAATCTTCTTATATAATTAGGCAGAAAATC
The DNA here is from genome assembly GCF_964341445.2 of Mesoplodon mirus. NCBI lineage: Eukaryota > Metazoa > Chordata > Mammalia > Artiodactyla > Ziphiidae > Mesoplodon > Mesoplodon mirus. The sequence continues at coordinate 179,326 of NW_028295300.1, forward strand.
TCACCTGCCATAGTTTTCAAAACAGCATAATTTCACTCTTCTCAATGCTTAATCTGTTGTATTACACAACCTTTGAGTATTTAGCTTTATCAATGTCATGTAGAGATCCTACCAGTCTTTGAAAACATCCTTGTTCCTTGTTTCAGGTCCAGTTTTATGTATATATTCTGCCTTGCACCTGATTATTCCAACAATTGATGGATGGCCTTGGGAATCTAATTCTGGTATTGATAGTCTTTACTGATTGTCTCCCCTCGTAGCTGATTTTTTCATTATTGTGTAAATTTAGATCATGAGCTCATGTTTAGCTAAACAGCTGACCTTGTAAGACGCTTAGGTGTGAACGCTCGTAAGCTTCCGCAGAAAGACGGCAAAGATTTATTTGTGTCCCTCCAATGAGTTGCCCACGAGGACACCGTTTTCTACAAGTGTTGGTCCAATACTCCCTCTAGAGGAAGGGGACTCCGACAGGGCTGATTGGCGGCCCCCGATCTGGGGCAGGGGCAGTGGGCAGCCTGTAGCCCGGGCAGGAGCCTCATTGCATGTGTCCCTGGGACACATCTGCCTGCGAACTTCGGTCACCTGGCAGGAAGCTACGATGCCCCGACCTATGGTTAGCTGTGCAGCGAGGTGTACTGTGAGGACAGGTTCCACACACACTTCAAGTAAGAGGTCAGCCTGAGTGGAAAGGTGAGAGTTTGGGCAGCTGTGCAGACAAAGAAGGCGCCCTTTGGCCTGGGCCTAAATGCTTGTGACAGCCCACTGGACCTGCCGTGCTCTGAGGGCCCTGACCTGGGCCCCCTGCTCCCCTGCCCTTTGTTCAGTCACAGCAGAGATGGCCACACCCACTCCTTCAGTGAGGCCAGAGTTCCAACCACCCTCAGCCCCGCCCCCTCTCCGCAGGTTACCATGGACTACAGAGGCTGCATCCTGAGGCCAGGGCGTTCCGAGAATGCCAAGGGCAGACATGATGACCTTAAATGATTTCCTCTTGTGTCAGGTTTGGTAAACTTTAGGAGCTAGGAAATGGTCCACTTTACAGAAATGTTCAAATTTACTGGCATTTCATATATTCTCTGTTATAACATTGTCCTGGTTCTTTCTGTATATTCTTTATTATGTTTTTGTTTTCCTTAATCAAAGTGTGTCTTTTCAATCTTTTCAAAGAAGATTCTTTGGACTTACTAAATCACCTCAATTTTATACGTTTTCTGTTGTATTAAGTTCTGCTCATATCTTTATTTATCTTTTTTCTATGTTCTCAGGGTTTATTGTTTTGATCTTCTGATGTCAATTAAAACACTTGGTTATTCATTTTAATAAATATTTTACTTATAAAGATTTGAACTTTTGAACATTCCAGCTTACTTGTAAGTTTCTAAGGGTCAGGTCCTCTCCATTGTTGCTGGACTAAAGTTTAGTTCACCATATAGCAATGTATATATTGACCTATTTTCCCCTCGACTTTCTGTGATTCCCTACATCTCACCTTTCTTTGCAGACAAGCCATTTGAAATACCCTTAACTTATTTCACAGCCAATAAGTCATTGAAATAATGTGTATTTTTAGAGAAATCTTCTTATATAATTAGGCAGAAAATCTCACCTGCCATAGTTTTCAAAACAGCATAATTTCACTCTTCTCAATGCTTAATCTGTTGTATTACACAACCTTTGAGTATTTAGCTTTATCAATGACATGTACTTTAAAAATGTTTTAGAGATCCTACCAGTCTTTGAAAACATCCTTGCTCCTTGATTCAGGTCCAGTTTTATGTATATATTCTGCCTTGCACCTGATTATTCCAACAATTGCTGGATGGCCTTGGGAATCTAATTCTGGTATTGATAGTCTTTACTGATTGTCTCCCCTCGTAGCTGATTTCTTCATTATTGTGTAAATTTAGATCATGAGCTCATGTTTAGCTAAACAGCTGACCTTGTAAGACGCTTAGGTGTGAACAATCGTAAGCTTCCGCTGAAAGACGGCAAAGATTTATTTGTGTCCCTCCAATGAGTTGCCCACAAGGACACCGTTTTCTACAAGTGTTGGTCCAATACTCCCTCTAGAGGCAGGGGACTCCGACAGGGCTGATTGGCGGCCCCCGATCTGGGGCAGGGGCAGTGGGCAGCCTGTGGCCCGGGCAGGAGCCTCTTTGCATGTGTCCCTGGGACACATCTGCCTGCGAACTTCGGTCACCTGGCAGGAAGCTACGATGCCCAGACCTATGGTTAGCTGTGCAGCGAGGTGTACTGTGAGGACAGGTTCCACACACACTTCAAGTAAGAGGTCGGCCTGAGTGGAAAGGTGAGAGTTTGGGCAGCTGTGCAGATAAAGAAGGCGCCCTTTGGCCTGGGCCTAAATGCTTGTGACCGCCCACTGGACCTGCCGTGCTCTGAGGGTCCTGCCCTGGGACCCCTGCTCCCCTGCCCTTTGTTCAGTCACAGCAGAGATGGCCACACCCACTCCTCCAGTGAGGCCAGAGTTCCAACCACCCTCAGCCCCGCCCCCTCTCCGCAGGTTACCATGGACTACAGAGGCTGCATCCTGAGGTCAGGGCGTTCCGAGAATGCCAAGGGCAGACATGATGACCTTAAATGATTTCCTCTTGTGTCAGGTTTGGTAAACTTTAGGAGCTAGGAAATGGTCCACTTTACAGAAATGTTCAAATTTACTGGCATTTCATATATTCTCTGCTATAACATTGTCCTGATTCTTTCTGTATATTCTATACTTATGTTTTTGTTTTCCTTAATCAAAGTGTGTCTTTTCAATCTTTTCAAAGAAGATTCTTTGGACTTACTAAATCACCTCAATTTTATCCGTTTTCTGTTGTATTAAGTTCTGCTCATAACTTTATTTATCTTTTTTCTATGTTCTCAGGGTTTATTGTTTTGATCTTCTGATGTCAATTAAAACACTTGGTTATTCATTTTAATAAATATTTTACTTATAAAGATTTGAACTTTTGAAGATTCCAGCTTACTTGTAAGTTTCTAAGAGTCAGGTCCTCTCCATTGTTGCTGGCCTAAGTTTTAGTACACCATATAGCAATGTATATATTGACCTATTTTCCCCTCGACTTTCTGTGATTCCCTACATCTCACCTTTCTTTGCAGACAAGCCATTTGAAATACCCTTAAATTATTTCACAGCCAATAAGTCATGGAAATAATGTGTATTTTTAGAGAAATCTTCTTATATAATTAGGCAGAAAATCTCACCTGCCATAGTTTTCAAAACAGCATAATTTCACTCTTCTCAATGCTTAATCTGTTGTATTACACAACCTTTGAGTATTTAGCTTTATCAATGACATGTAGAGATCCTACCAGTCTTTGAAAACATCCTTGTTCCTTGTTTCAGGTCCAGTTTTATGTATATATTCTGCCTTGCACCTGATTATTCCAACAATTAATGGATGGCCTTGGGAATCTAATTCTGGTATTGATAGTCTTTACTGATTGTCTCCCCTCGTAGCTGATTTTTTCATTATTGTGTAAATTTAGATCATGAGCTCATGTTTAGCTAAACAGCTGACCTTGTAAGACGCTTAGGTGTGAACGCTCGTAAGCTTCCGCAGAAAGACGGCAAAGATTTATTTGTGTCCCTCCGAAGAGTTGCCCACGAGGACACCGTTTTCTACAAGTGTTGGTCCAATACTCCCTCTAGAGGAAGGGGACTCCGACAGGGCTGATTGGAGGCCCCCGATCTGGGGCAGGGGCAGTGGGCAGCCTGTGGCCCGGGCAGGAGCCTCTTTGCATGTGTCCCTGGGACACATCTGCCTGCGAACTTCGGTCACCTGGCAGGAAGCTACGATGCCCAGACCTATGGTTAGCTGTGCAGCGAGGTGTACTGTGAGGACAGGTTCCACACACACTTCAAGTAAGAGGTCGGCCTGAGTGGAAAGGTGAGAGTTTGGGCAGCTGTGCAGACAAAGAAGGCGCCCTTTGGCCTGGGCCTAAATGCTTGTGACACCCCACTGGACCTGCCGTGCTCTGAGAGCCCTGCCCTGGGCCCCCTGCTCCCCTGCCCTTTGTGCAGTCACAGCAGAGATGGCCACACACACTCCTTCAGTGAGGCCAGAGTTCCAACCACCCTCAGCCCCGCCCCCTCTCCGCAGGTTACCATGGACAACAGAGGCTGCATCCTGAGGCCAGGGCGGTCCGAGAATGCCAAGGGCAGACATGATGGCCTTAAATGATTTCCTCTTGTGTCAGGTTTGGTAAACTTTAGGAGCTAGGAAATGGTCCACTTTACAGAAATGTTCAAATTTACTGGCATTTCATATATTCTCTGTTATAACATTGTGCTGGTTCTTTCTGTATATTCTTTACTTATGTTTTTGTTTTCCTTAATCAAAGTGTGTCTTTTCAATCTTTTCAAAGAAGATTCTTTGGACTTACTAAATCACCTCAATTTTATACGTTTTCTGATGTATTATGTTCTGCTCATATCTTTATTTATCTTTTTTCTATGTTCTCAGTGTTTATTGTTTTGATCTTCTGATGTCAATTAAAACAGTTGGTTATTCATTTTAATAAATATTTTACTTATAAAGATTTGAACTTTGGAAGATTCCAGCTTACTTGTAAGTTTCTAAGGGTCAGGTCCTCTCCACTGTTGCTGGCCTAAAGTTTAGTTCACCATATAGCAATGTATATATTGACCTATTTTCCCCTCGACTTTCTGTGATTCCCTACATCTCACCTTTCTTTGCAGACAAGCCATTTGAAATACCCTTAACTTATTTCACAGCCAATAAGTCATTGAAATAATGTGTATTTTTAGAGAAATCTTCTTATATAATTAGGCAGAAAATCTTACCTGCCATAGTTTTCAAAACAGCATAATTTCACTCTTCTCAATGCTTAATCTGTTGTATTACACAACCTTTGAGTATTTAGCTTTATCAATGACATGTCCTTTAAAAATGTTTTAGAGATCCTACCAGTCTTTGAAAACATCCTTGTTCCTTGTTTCAGGTCCAGTTTTATGTATATATTCTGCCTTGCACCTGATTATTCCAACAATTGATGGATGGCCTTGGGAATCTAATTCTGGTATTGATAGTCTTTACTGATTGTCTCCCCTCGTAGCTGATTTCTTCATTATTGTGTAAATTTAGATCATGAGCTCATGTTTAGCTAAACAGCTGACCTTGTAAGACGCTTAGGTGTGAACGCTCGTAATCTTCCGCAGAAAGACGGCAAAGATTTATTTCTGTCCCTCCAATGAGTTGCCCACGAGGACACCGTTTTCTACAAGTGTTGGTCCAATACTCCCTCTAGAGGAAGGGGACTCCGACAGGGCTGATTGGCGGCCCCCGATCTGGGGCAGGGGCAGTGGGCAGCCTGTGGCCCGGGCAGGAGCCTCTTTGCATGTGTCCCTGGGACACATCTGCCTGCGAACTTCGGTCACCTGGCAGGAAGCTACGATGCCCAGACCTATGGTTAGCTGTGCAGCGAGGTGTACTGTGAGGACAGGTTCCACACACACTTCAAGTAAGAGGTCGGCCTGAGTGGAAAGGTGAGAGTTTGGGCAGCTGTGCAGACAAAGAAGGCGCCCTTTGGCCTGGGCCTAAATGCTTGTGACACCCCACTGGACCTGCCGTGCTCTGAGGGCCCTGCCCTGGGCCCCCTGCTCCCCTGCCCTTTGTTCAGTCACAGCAGAGATGGCCACACCCACTCCTTCAGTGAGGGCAGAGTTCCAGCCACCCTCAGCCCCGCCCCCTCTCCGCAGGTTACCATGGACTACAGAGGCTGCATCCTGAGGCCAGGGCGTTCCGAGAATGCCAAGGGCAGACATGATGACCTTAAATGATTTCCTCTTGTGTGAGGTTTGGTAAACTTTAGGAGCTAGGAAATGGTCCACTTTACAGAAATGTTCAAATTTACTGGCATTTCATATATTCTCTGCTCTAACATTGTCCTGATTCTTTCTGTATATTCTTTACTTATGTTTTTGTTTTCCTTAATCAAAGTGTGTCTTTTCAATCTTTTCAAAGAAGATTCTTTGGACTTACTAAATCACCTCAATTTTATCCGTTTTCTGTTGTATTAAGTTCTGCTCATATCTTTATTTATCTTTTTTCTATGTTCTCAGGGTTTATTGTTTTGATCTTCTGATGTCAATTAAAACACTTGGTTATTCATTTTAATAAATATTCTACTTATAAAGATTTGAACTTTTGAAGATTCCAGCTTACTTGTAAGTTTCTAAGGGTCAGGTCCTCTCCATTGTTGCTGGCCTAAGGCTTAGTTCACCATATAGCAATGTATATATTGACCTATTTTCCCCTCGACTTTTGTGATTCCCTACATCTCACCTTTCTTTGCAGACAAGCCATTTGAAATACCCTTAACTTATTTCACAGCCAATAAGTCATTGAAATAATGTGTATTTTTAGAGAAATCTTCTTATATAATTAGGCAGAAAATCTCACCTGCCATAGTTTTCAAAACAGCATAATTTCACTCTTCTCAATGCTTAATCTGTTGTATTACACAACCTTTGAGTATTTAGCTTTATCAATGACATGTCCTTTAAAAATGTTTTAGAGATCCTACCAGTCTTTGAAAACATCCTTGTTCCTTGTTTCAGTTCCAGTTTTATGTATATATTCTGCCTTGCACCTGATTATTCCAACAATTGATGGATGGCCTTGGGAATCTAATTCTGGTATTGATACTCTTTACTGATTGTCTCTCCTCGTAGCTGATTTCTTCATTATTGTGTAAATTTAGATCATGAGCTCATGTTTAGCTAAACAGCTGACCTTGTAAGACGCTTACGTGTGAACGCTCGTAAGCTTCAGGAGAAAGTCAGCAAAATTTATTTGTGTCCCTCCAATGAGTTGCCCACGAGGAACCGTTTTCTACAAGTGTTGGTCCAATACTCCCTCTAGAGGAAGGGGACTCCGACAGGGCTGATTGGTGGCCCCCGATCTGGGGCAGGGGCAGCGGGCAGCCTGTGGCACGGGCTGGAGCCTCTTTGCATGTGTCCCTGGGACACATCTGCCTGCGAACTTCGGTCACCTGGCAGGAAGCTACGATGCCCAGACCTATGGTTAGCTGTGCAGTGAGGTGTACTGTGAGGACAGGTTCCACACACACTTCAAGTAAGAGGTCGGCCTGAGTGGAAAGGTGAGAGTTTGGGCAGCTGTGCAGACAAAGAAGGCGCCCTTTGACCTGGGCCTAAATGCTTGTGACACCCCACTGGACCTGCCGTGCTCTGAGGGCCCTGCCCTGGGCCCCCTGCTCCCCTGCCCTTTGTTCAGTCACAGCAGAGATGGCCACACCCACTCCTTCAGTGAGGGCAGAGTTCCAGCCACCCTCAGCCCCGCCCCCTCTCCGCAGGTTACCATGGACTACAGAGGCTGCATCCTGAGGCCAGGGCGTTCCGAGAATGCCAAGGGCAGACATGATGACCTTAAATGATTTCCTCTTGTGTGAGGTTTGGTAAACTTTAGGAGCTAGGAAATGGTCCACTTTACAGAAATGTTCAAATTTACTGGCATTTCATATATTCTCTGTTATAACATTGTCCTGATTCTTTCTGTATATTCTTTATTATGTTTTTGTTTTCCTTAATCAAAGTGTGTCTTTTCAATCTTTTCAAAGAAGATTCTTTGGACTTACTAAATCACCTCAATTTTATACGTTTTCTGTTGTATTAAGTTCTGCTCATATCTTTATTTATCTTTTTTCTATGTTCTCAGGGTTTATTGTTTTGATCTTCTGATGTCAATTAAAACACTTGGTTATTCATTTTAATAAATATTTTACTTATAAAGATTTGAACTTTTGAACATTCCAGCTTACTTGTAAGTTTCTAAGGGTCAGGTCCTCTCCATTGTTGCTGGACTAAAGTTTAGTTCACCATATAGCAATGTATATATTGACCTATTTTCCCCTCGACTTTCTGTGATTCCCTACATCTCACCTTTCTTTGCAGACAAGCCATTTGAAATACCCTTAACTTATTTCACAGCCAATAAGTCATTGAAATAATGTGTATTTTTAGAGAAATCTTCTTATATAATTAGGCAGAAAATCTCACCTGCCATAGTTTTCAAAACAGCATAATTTCACTCTTCTCAATGCTTAATCTGTTGTATTACACAACCTTTGAGTATTTAGCTTTATCAATGACATGTACTTTAAAAATGTTTTAGAGATCCTACCAGTCTTTGAAAACATCCTTGCTCCTTGATTCAGGTCCAGTTTTATGTATATATTCTGCCTTGCACCTGATTATTCCAACAATTGCTGGATGGCCTTGGGAATCTAATTCTGGTATTGATAGTCTTTACTGATTGTCTCCCCTCGTAGCTGATTTCTTCATTATTGTGTAAATTTAGATCATGAGCTCATGTTTAGCTAAACAGCTGACCTTGTAAGACGCTTAGGTGTGAACAATCGTAAGCTTCCGCTGAAAGACGGCAAAGATTTATTTGTGTCCCTCCAATGAGTTGCCCACAAGGACACCGTTTTCTACAAGTGTTGGTCCAATACTCCCTCTAGAGGCAGGGGACTCCGACAGGGCTGATTGGCGGCCCCCGATCTGGGGCAGGGGCAGTGGGCAGCCTGTGGCCCGGGCAGGAGCCTCTTTGCATGTGTCCCTGGGACACATCTGCCTGCGAACTTCGGTCACCTGGCAGGAAGCTACGATGCCCAGACCTATGGTTAGCTGTGCAGCGAGGTGTACTGTGAGGACAGGTTCCACACACACTTCAAGTAAGAGGTCGGCCTGAGTGGAAAGGTGAGAGTTTGGGCAGCTGTGCAGATAAAGAAGGCGCCCTTTGGCCTGGGCCTAAATGCTTGTGACCGCCCACTGGACCTGCCGTGCTCTGAGGGTCCTGCCCTGGGACCCCTGCTCCCCTGCCCTTTGTTCAGTCACAGCAGAGATGGCCACACCCACTCCTCCAGTGAGGCCAGAGTTCCAACCACCCTCAGCCCCGCCCCCTCTCCGCAGGTTACCATGGACTACAGAGGCTGCATCCTGAGGTCAGGGCGTTCCGAGAATGCCAAGGGCAGACATGATGACCTTAAATGATTTCCTCTTGTGTCAGGTTTGGTAAACTTTAGGAGCTAGGAAATGGTCCACTTTACAGAAATGTTCAAATTTACTGGCATTTCATATATTCTCTGCTATAACATTGTCCTGATTCTTTCTGTATATTCTATACTTATGTTTTTGTTTTCCTTAATCAAAGTGTGTCTTTTCAATCTTTTCAAAGAAGATTCTTTGGACTTACTAAATCACCTCAATTTTATCCGTTTTCTGTTGTATTAAGTTCTGCTCATAACTTTATTTATCTTTTTTCTATGTTCTCAGGGTTTATTGTTTTGATCTTCTGATGTCAATTAAAACACTTGGTTATTCATTTTAATAAATATTTTACTTATAAAGATTTGAACTTTTGAAGATTCCAGCTTACTTGTAAGTTTCTAAGAGTCAGGTCCTCTCCATTGTTGCTGGCCTAAGTTTTAGTACACCATATAGCAATGTATATATTGACCTATTTTCCCCTCGACTTTCTGTGATTCCCTACATCTCACCTTTCTTTGCAGACAAGCCATTTGAAATACCCTTAAATTATTTCACAGCCAATAAGTCATGGAAATAATGTGTATTTTTAGAGAAATCTTCTTATATAATTAGGCAGAAAATCTCACCTGCCATAGTTTTCAAAACAGCATAATTTCACTCTTCTCAATGCTTAATCTGTTGTATTACACAACCTTTGAGTATTTAGCTTTATCAATGACATGTAGAGATCCTACCAGTCTTTGAAAACATCCTTGTTCCTTGTTTCAGGTCCAGTTTTATGTATATATTCTGCCTTGCACCTGATTATTCCAACAATTAATGGATGGCCTTGGGAATCTAATTCTGGTATTGATAGTCTTTACTGATTGTCTCCCCTCGTAGCTGATTTTTTCATTATTGTGTAAATTTAGATCATGAGCTCATGTTTAGCTAAACAGCTGACCTTGTAAGACGCTTAGGTGTGAACGCTCGTAAGCTTCCGCAGAAAGACGGCAAAGATTTATTTGTGTCCCTCCGAAGAGTTGCCCACGAGGACACCGTTTTCTACAAGTGTTGGTCCAATACTCCCTCTAGAGGAAGGGGACTCCGACAGGGCTGATTGGAGGCCCCCGATCTGGGGCAGGGGCAGTGGGCAGCCTGTGGCCCGGGCAGGAGCCTCTTTGCATGTGTCCCTGGGACACATCTGCCTGCGAACTTCGGTCACCTGGCAGGAAGCTACGATGCCCAGACCTATGGTTAGCTGTGCAGCGAGGTGTACTGTGAGGACAGGTTCCACACACACTTCAAGTAAGAGGTCGGCCTGAGTGGAAAGGTGAGAGTTTGGGCAGCTGTGCAGACAAAGAAGGCGCCCTTTGGCCTGGGCCTAAATGCTTGTGACACCCCACTGGACCTGCCGTGCTCTGAGAGCCCTGCCCTGGGCCCCCTGCTCCCCTGCCCTTTGTGCAGTCACAGCAGAGATGGCCACACACACTCCTTCAGTGAGGCCAGAGTTCCAACCACCCTCAGCCCCGCCCCCTCTCCGCAGGTTACCATGGACAACAGAGGCTGCATCCTGAGGCCAGGGCGGTCCGAGAATGCCAAGGGCAGACATGATGGCCTTAAATGATTTCCTCTTGTGTCAGGTTTGGTAAACTTTAGGAGCTAGGAAATGGTCCACTTTACAGAAATGTTCAAATTTACTGGCATTTCATATATTCTCTGTTATAACATTGTGCTGGTTCTTTCTGTATATTCTTTACTTATGTTTTTGTTTTCCTTAATCAAAGTGTGTCTTTTCAATCTTTTCAAAGAAGATTCTTTGGACTTACTAAATCACCTCAATTTTATACGTTTTCTGATGTATTATGTTCTGCTCATATCTTTATTTATCTTTTTTCTATGTTCTCAGTGTTTATTGTTTTGATCTTCTGATGTCAATTAAAACAGTTGGTTATTCATTTTAATAAATATTTTACTTATAAAGATTTGAACTTTGGAAGATTCCAGCTTACTTGTAAGTTTCTAAGGGTCAGGTCCTCTCCACTGTTGCTGGCCTAAAGTTTAGTTCACCATATAGCAATGTATATATTGACCTATTTTCCCCTCGACTTTCTGTGATTCCCTACATCTCACCTTTCTTTGCAGACAAGCCATTTGAAATACCCTTAACTTATTTCACAGCCAATAAGTCATTGAAATAATGTGTATTTTTAGAGAAATCTTCTTATATAATTAGGCAGAAAATCTTACCTGCCATAGTTTTCAAAACAGCATAATTTCACTCTTCTCAATGCTTAATCTGTTGTATTACACAACCTTTGAGTATTTAGCTTTATCAATGACATGTCCTTTAAAAATGTTTTAGAGATCCTACCAGTCTTTGAAAACATCCTTGTTCCTTGTTTCAGGTCCAGTTTTATGTATATATTCTGCCTTGCACCTGATTATTCCAACAATTGATGGATGGCCTTGGGAATCTAATTCTGGTATTGATAGTCTTTACTGATTGTCTCCCCTCGTAGCTGATTTCTTCATTATTCTGTAAATTTAGATCATGAGCTCATGTTTAGCTAAACAGCTGACCTTGTAAGACGCTTAGGTGTGAACGCTCGTAATCTTCCGCAGAAAGACGGCAAAGATTTATTTCTGTCCCTCCAATGAGTTGCCCACGAGGACACCGTTTTCTACAAGTGTTGGTCCTATACTCCCTCTAGAGGAAGGGGACTCCGACAGGGCTGATTGGCGGCCCCCGATCTGGGGCAGGGGCAGTGGGCAGCCTGTGGCCCGGGCAGGAGCCTCTTTGCATGTGTCCCTGGGACACATCTGCCTGCGAACTTCGGTCACCTGGCAGGAAGCTACGATGCCCAGACCTATGGTTAGCTGTGCAGCGAGGTGTACTGTGAGGACAGGTTCCACACACACTTCAAGTAAGAGGTCGGCCTGAGTGGAAAGGTGAGAGTTTGGGCAGCTGTGCAGACAAAGAAGGCGCCCTTTGGCCTGGGCCTAAATGCTTGTGACACCCCACTGGACCTGCCGTGCTCTGAGGGCCCTGCCCTGGGCCCCCTGCTCCCCTGCCCTTTGTTCAGTCACAGCAGAGATGGCCACACCCACTCCTTCAGTGAGGGCAGAGTTCCAGCCACCCTCAGCCCCGCCCCCTCTCCGCAGGTTACCATGGACTACAGAGGCTGCATCCTGAGGCCAGGGCGTTCCGAGAATGCCAAGGGCAGACATGATGACCTTAAATGATTTCCTCTTGTGTGAGGTTTGGTAAACTTTAGGAGCTAGGAAATGGTCCACTTTACAGAAATGTTCAAATTTACTGGCATTTCATATATTCTCTGTTATAACATTGTCCTGATTCTTTCTGTATATTCTTTACTTATGTTTTTGTTTTCCTTAATCAAAGTGTGTCTTTTCAATCTTTTCAAAGAAGATTCTTTGGACTTACTAAATCACCTCAATTTTATCCGTTTTCTGTTGTATTAAGTTCTGCTCATATCTTTATTTATCTTTTTTCTATGTTCTCAGGGTTTATTGTTTTGATCTTCGGATGTCAATTAAAACACTTGGTTATTCATTTTAATAAATATTCTACTTATAAAGATTTGAACTTTTGAAGATTCCAGCTTACTTGTAAGTTTCTAAGGGTCAGGTCCTCTCCATTGTTGCTGGCCTAAGGCTTAGTTCACCATATAGCAATGTATATATTGACCTATTTTCCCCTCGACTTTTGTGATTCCCTACATCTCACCTTTCTTTGCAGACAAGCCATTTGAAATACCCTTAACTTAGTTCACAGCCAATAAGTCATTGAAATAATGTGTATTTTTAGAGAAATCTTCTTATATAATTAGGCAGAAAATCTCACCTGCCATAGTTTTCAAAACAGCATAATTTCACTCTTCTCAATGCTTAATCTGTTGTATTACACAACCTTTGAGTATTTAGCTTTATCAATGACATGTCCTTTAAAAATGTTTTAGAGATCCTACCAGTCTTTGAAAACATCCTTGTTCCTTGTTTCAGTTCCAGTTTTATGTATATATTCTGCCTTGCACCTGATTATTCCAACAATTGATGGATGGCCTTGGGAATCTAATTCTGGTATTGATACTCTTTACTGATTGTCTCTCCTCGTAGCTGATTTCTTCATTATTGTGTAAATTTAGATCATGAGCTCATGTTTAGCTAAACAGCTGACCTTGTAAGACGCTTACGTGTGAACGCTCGTAAGCTTCAGGAGAAAGTCAGCAAAATTTATTTGTGTCCCTCCAATGAGTTGCCCACGAGGAACCGTTTTCTACAAGTGTTGGTCCAATACTCCCTCTAGAGGAAGGGGACTCCGACAGGGCTGATTGGTGGCCCCCGATCTGGGGCAGGGGCAGCGGGCAGCCTGTGGCACGGGCTGGAGCCTCTTTGCATGTGTCCCTGGGACACATCTGCCTGCGAACTTCGGTCACCTGGCAGGAAGCTACGATGCCCAGACCTATGGTTAGCTGTGCAGTGAGGTGTACTGTGAGGACAGGTTCCACACACACTTCAAGTAAGAGGTCGGCCTGAGTGGAAAGGTGAGAGTTTGGGCAGCTGTGCAGACAAAGAAGGCGCCCTTTGACCTGGGCCTAAATGCTTGTGACACCCCACTGGACCTGCCGTGCTCTGAGGGCCCTGCCCTGGGCCCCCTGCTCCCCTGCCCTTTGTTCAGTCACAGCAGAGATGGCCACACCCACTCCTTCAGTGAGGCCAGAGTTCCAAACACCCTCAGCCCCGCCCCCTCTCCGCAGGTTACCCTGGACTATAGAGGCTGCATCCTGAGGCCAGGGCGTTCCGAGAATGCCAAGGGCAGACATGATGACCTTAAATGATTTCCTCTTGTGTCAGGTTTGGTAAACTTTAGGAGCTAGGAAATGGTCCACTTTACAGAAATGTTCAAATTTACTGGCATTTCATATATTCTCTGCTATAACATTGTCCTGATTCTTTCTGTATATTCTTTACTTATGTTTTTGTTTTCCTTAATCAAAGTGTGTCTTTTCAATCTTTTCAAAGAAGATTCTTTGGACTTACTAAATCACCTCAATTTTATACGTTTTCTGATGTATTAAGTTCTGCTCATATCTTTATTTATCTTTTTTCTATGTTCTCAGGGTTTATTGTTTTGATCTTCTGATGTCAATTAAAACACTTGGTTATTCATTTTAATAAATATTTTACTTATAAAGATTTGAACTTTTGAAGATTCCAGCTTACTTGTAAGTTTCTAAGGGTCAGTTCCTCTCCATTGTTGCTGGCCTAAGGTTTAGTTCACCATATAGCAATGTATATATTGACCTATTTTCCCCTCGACTTTCTGTGATTCCCTACATCTCACCTTTGTTTGCAGACAAGCCATTTGAAATACCCTTAACTTATTTCACAGCCAATAAGTCATTGAAATAATGTGTATTTTTAGAGAAATCTTCTTATATAATTAGGCAGAAAATCTCACCTGCCATAGTTTTCAAAACAGCATAATTTCACTCTTCTCAATGCTTAATCTGTTGTATTACACAACCTTTGAGTATTTAGCTTTATCAATGATATGTAGAGATCCTACCAGTCTTTGAAAACATCCTTGTTCCTTGTTTTAGGTCCAGTTTTATGTATATATTCTGCCTTGCACCTGATTATTCCAACAATTGATGGATGGCCTTGGGAATCTAATTCTGGTATTGATAGTCTTTACTGATTGTCTCTCCTCGTAGCTGATTTCTTCATTATTGTGTAAATTTAGATCATGAGCTCATGTTTAGCTAAACAGCTGACCTTGTAAGACGCTTACGTGTGAACGCTCGTAAGCTTCAGGAGAAAGTCAGCAAAATTTATTTGTGTCCCTCCAATGAGTTGCCCACGAGGACACCGTTTTCTACAAGTGTTGGTCCAATACTCCCTCTAGAGGAAGGGGACTCCGACAGGGCTGATTGGTGGCCCCCGATCTGGGGCAGGGGCAGCGGGCAGCCTGTGGCACGGGCTGGAGCCTCTTTGCATGTGTCCCTGGGACACATCTGCCTGCGAACTTCGGTCACCTGGCAGGAAGCTATGATGCCCAGACCTATGGTTAGCTGTGCAGCGAGGTGTACTGTGAGGACAGGTTCCACACACACTTCAAGTAAGAGGTCGGCCTGAGTGGAAAGGTGAGAGTTTGGGCAGCTGTGCAGACAAAGAAGGCGCCCTTTGTCCTGGGCCTAAATGCTTGTGACACCCCACTGGACCTGCCGTGCTCTGAGGGCCCTGCCCTGGGCCCCCAGCTCCCCTGCACTTTGTTCAGTCACAGCAGAGATGGCCACACACTCTCCTTCAGTGAGGCCAGAGTTCCAACCACCCTCAGCCCCGCCCCCTCTACGCAGGTTACCCTGGACTACAGAGGCTGCATCCTGAAGCCAGGGTGTTCCGAGAATGCCAAGGGCAGACATGATGACCTTAAATGATTTCCTCTTGTGTCAGGTTTGGTAAACTTTAGGAGCTAGGAAATGGTCCACTTTACAGAAATGTTCAAATTTACTGGCATTTCATATATTCTCTGTTATATCATTGTCCTGGTTCTTTCTGTATATTCTTTACTTATGTTTTTGTTTTCCTTAATCAAAGTGTGTCTTTTCAATCTTTTCAAAGAAGATTCTTTGGACTTACTAAATCACCTCAATTTTATCCGTTTTCTGTTGTATTAAGTTCTGCTCATATCTTTATTTATCTTTTTTCTATGTTCTCAGGGTTTATTGTTTTGATCTTCTGATGTCAATTAAAACACTTGGTTATTCATTTTAATAAATATTCTACTTATAAAGATTTGAACTTTTGAAGATTCCAGCTTACTTGTAAGTTTCTAAGGGTCAGGTCCTCTCCATTGTTGCTGGCCTAAGGTTTAGTTCACCATATAGCAATGTATATATTGACCTATTTTCCCCTCGACTTTCTGTGATTCCCTACATCTCACCTTTCTTTGCAGACAAGCCATTTGAAATACCCTTAACTTATTTCACAGCCAATAAGTCATTGAAATAATGTGTATTTTTAGAGAAATCTTCTTATATAATTAGGCAGAAAATCTCACCTGCCATAGTTTTCAAAACAGCATAATTTCACTCTTCTCAATGCTTAATCTGTTGTATTACACAACCTTTGAGTATTTAGCTTTATCAATGACATGTCCTTTAAAAATGTTTTAGAGATCCTACCAGTCTTTGAAAACATCCTTGTTCCTTGTTTCAGTTCCAGTTTTATGTATATATTCTGCCTTGCACCTGATTATTCCAACAATTGATGGATGGCCTTGGGAATCTAATTCTGGTATTGATACTCTTTACTGATTGTCTCTCCTCGTAGCTGATTTCTTCATTATTGTGTAAATTTAGATCATGAGCTCATGTTTAGCTAAACAGCTGAACTTGTAAGACGCTTACGTGTGAACGCTCGTAAGCTTCAGGAGAAAGTCAGCAAAATTTATTTGTGTCCCTCCAATGAGTTGCCCACGAGGACACCGTTTTCTACAAGTGTTGGTCCAATACTCCCTCTAGAGGAAGGGGACTCCGACAGGGCTGATTGGTGGCCCCCGATCTGGGGCAGGGGCAGTGGGCAGCCTGTGGCCCGGGCTGGAGCCTCTTTGCATGTGTCCCTGGGACACATCTGCCTGCGAACTTCGGTCACCTGGCAGGAAGCTACGATGCCCAGACCTATGGTTAGCTGTGCAGTGAGGTGTACTGTGAGGACAGGTTCCACACACACTTCAAGTAAGAGGTCGGCCTGAGTGGAAAGGTGAGAGTTTGGGCAGCTGTGCAGACAAAGAAGGCGCCCTTTGTCCTCGGCCTAAATGCTTGTGACACCCCACTGGACCTGCCCTGCTCTGAGGGCCCTGCCCTGGGCCCCCTGCTCCCCTGCCCTTTGTTCAGTCACAGCAGAGATGGCCACACCCACTCCTTCAGTGAGGCCAGAGTTCCAAACACCCTCAGCCCCGCCCCCTCTCCGTAGGTTACCCTGGACTACAGAGGCTGCATCCTGAGGCCAGGGCGTTCCGAGAATGCCAAGGGCAGACATGATGACCTTAAATGATTTCCTCTTGTGTCAGGTTTGGTAAACTTTAGGAGCTAGGAAATGGTCCACTTTACAGAAATGTTCAAATTTACTGGCATTTCATATATTCTCTGCTATAATATTGTCCTGATTCTTTCTGTATATTCTTTACTTATGTTTTTGTTTTCCTTAATCAAAGTGTGTCTTTTCAATCTTTTCAAAGAAGATTCTTTGGACTTACTAAATCACCTCAATTTTATACGTTTTCTGATGTATTAAGTTCTGCTCATATCTTTATTTATCTTTTTTCTATGTTCTCAGGGTTTATTGTTTTGATCTTCTGATGTCAATTAAAACACTTGGTTATTCATTTTAATAAATATTTTACTTATAAAGATTTGAACTTTTGAAGATTCCAGCTTACTTGTAAGTTTCTAAGGGTCAGTTCCTCTCCATTGTTGCTGGCCTAAGATTTAGTTCACCATATAGCAATGTATATATTGACCTATTTTCCCCTCGACTTTCTGTGATTCCCTACATCTCACCTTTCTTTGCAGACAAGCCATTTGAAATACCCTTAACTTATTTCACAGCCAATAAGTCATTGAAATAATGTGTATTTTTAGAGAAATCTTCTTATATAATTAGGCAGAAAATCTCACCTGCCATAGTTTTCAAAACAGCATAATTTCACTCTTCTCAATGCTTAATCTGTTGTATTACACAACCTTTGAGTATTTAGCTTTATCAATGACATGTCCTTTAAAAATGTTTTAGAGATCCTACCAGTCTTTGAAAACATCCTTGTTCCTTGTTTCAGTTCCAGTTTTATGTATATATTCTGCCTTGCACCTGATTATTCCAACAATTGATGGATGGCCTTGGGAATCTAATTCTGGTATTGATACTCTTTGCTGATTGTCTCTCCTCGTAGCTGATTTCTTCATTATTGTGTAAATTTAGATCATGAGCTCATGTTTAGCTAAACAGCTGACCTTGTAAGACGCTTAGGTGTGAACGCTCGTAAGCTTCAGGAGAAAGTCAGCAAAATTTATTTGTGTCCCTCCAATGAGTTGCCCACGAGGACACCGTTTTCTACAAGTGTTGGTCCAATACTCCCTCTAGAGGAAGGGGACTCCGACAGGGCTGATTGGCGGCCCCCGATCTGGGGCAGGGGCAGTGGGCAGCCTGTGGCCCGGGCAGGAGCCTCTTTGCATGTGTCCCAGGGACACATCTGCCTGCGAACTTCGGTCACCTGGCAGGAAGCTACGATGCCCAGACCTATGGTTAGCTGTGCAGCGAGGTGTACTGTGAGGACAGGTTCCACACACACTTCAAGTAAGAGGTCGGCCTGAGTGGAAAGGTGAGAGTTTGGGCAGCTGTGCAGACAAAGAAGGCGCCCTTTGGCCTGGGCCTAAATGCTTGTGACACCCCACAGGACCTGCCGTGCTCTGAGGGCCCAGCCCTGGGCCCCCTGCTCCCCTGCCCTTTGTTCAGTCACAGCAGAGATGGCCACACCCACTCCTTCAGTGAGGCCAGAGTTCCAACCACCCTCAGCCCCGCCCCCTCTCCGCAGGTTACCCTGGACTACAGAGGCTGCATCCTGAGGCCAGGGCGTTCCGTGAATGCCAAGGGCAGACATGATGACCTTAAATGATTTCCTCTTGTGTCAGGTTTGGTAAACTTTAGGAGCTAGGAAATGGTCCACTTTACAGAAATGTTCAAATTTAGTGGCATTTCATATATTCTCTGTTATAACATTGTCCTGGTTCTTTCTGTATATTCTTTACTTATGTTTTTGTTTTCCTTAATCAAAGTGTGTCTTTTCAATCTTTTCAAAGAAGATTCTTTGGACTTACTAAATCACCTCAATTTTATCCGTTTTCTGTTGTATTAAGTTCTGCTCATATCTTTATTTATCTTTTTTCTATGTTCTCAGGGTTTATTGTTTTGATCTTCTGATGTCAATTAAAACACTTGGTTATTCATTTTAATAAATATTTTACTTATAAAGATTTGAACTTTTGAAGATTCCAGCTTACTTGTAAGTTTCTAAGGGTCAGGTCCTCTCCATTGTTGCTGGCCTAAGGTTTAGTTCACCATATAGCAATGTATATATTGACCTATTTTCCCCTCGACTTTCTGTGATTCCCTACATCTCACCTTTCTTTGCAGACAAGCCATTTGAAATACCCTTAACTTATTTCACAGCCAATAAGTCATTGAAATAATGTGTATTTTTAGAGAAATCTTCTTATATAATTAGGCAGAAAATCTCACCTGCCATAGTTTTCAAAACAGCATAATTTCACTCTTCTCAATGCTTAATCTGTTGTATTACACAACCTTTGAGTATTTAGCTTTATCAATGATATGTAGAGATCCTACCAGTCTTTGAAAACATCCTTGTTCCTTGTTTTAGGTCCAGTTTTATGTATATATTCTGCCTTGCACCTGATTATTCCAACAATTGATGGATGGCCTTGGGAATCTAATTCTGGTATTGATAGTCTTTACTGATTGTCTCTCCTCGTAGCTGATTTTTTCATTATTGTGTAAATTTAGATCATGAGCTCATGTTTAGCTAAACAGCTGACCTTGTAAGACGCTTAGGTGTGAACGCTCGTAAGCTTCCGCAGAAAGACGGCAAAGATTTATTTGTGTCCCTTCAATGAGTTGCCCACGAGGACACCGTTTTCTACAAGTGTTGGTCCAATACTCCCTCTAGAGGAAGGGGACTCCGACAGGGCTGATTGGTGGCCCCCGATCTGGGGCAGGGGCAGCGGGCAGCCTGTGGCCCGGGCTGGAGCCTCTTTGCATGTGTCCCTGGGACACATCTGCCTGCGAACTTCGGTCACCTGGCAGGAAGCTATGATGCCCAGACCTATGGTTAGCTGTGCAGCGAGGTGTACTGTGAGGACAGGATCCACACACACTTCAAGTAAGAGGTCGGCCTGAGTGGAAAGGTGAGAGTTTGGGCAGCTGTGCAGACAAAGAAGGCACCCTTTGGCCTGGGCCTAAATGCTTGTGACACCCCACTGGACCTGCCGTGCTCTGAGGGCCCTGCCCTGGGCCCCCTGCTCCCCTGCCCTTTGTTCAGTCACAGCAGAGATGGCCACACCCACTCCTTCAGTGAGGCCAGAGTTCCAACCACCCTCAGCCCCGCCCCCTCTCCGCAGGTTACCCTGGACTACAGAGGCTGCATCCTGAGGCCAGGGCGTTCCGAGAATGCCAAGGGCAGACATGATGACCTTAAATGATTTCCTCTTGTGTCAGGTTTGGTAAACTTTAGGAGCTAGGAAATGGTCCACTTTACAGAAATGTTCAAATTTACTGGCATTTCATATATTCTCTGCTATAACATTGTCCTGATTCTTTCTGTATATTCTTTACTTATGTTTTTGTTTTCCTTAATCAAAGTGTGTCTTTTCAATCTTTTCAAAGAAGATTCTTTGGACTTACTAAATCACCTCAATTTTATACGTTTTCTGATGTATTAAGTTCTGCTCATATCTTTATTTATCTTTTTTCTATGTTCTCAGGGTTTATTGTTTTGATCTTCTGATGTCAATTAAAACACTTGGTTATTCATTTTAATAAATATTTTACTTATAAAGATTTGAACTTTTGAAGATTCCAGCTTACTTGTAAGTTTCTAAGGGTCAGGTCCTCTCCATTGTTGCTGGCCTAAGGTTTAGTTCACCATATAGCAATGTATATATTGACCTATATTCCCCTCGACTTTCTGTGATTCCCTACATCTCACCTTTCTGTGCAGACAAGCCATTTGAAATACCCTTAACTTATTTCACAGCCAATAAGTCATTGAAATAATGTGTATTTTTAGAGAAATCTTCTTATATAATTAGGCAGAAAATCTCACCTGCCATAGTTTTCAAAACAGCAAAATTTCACTCTTCTCAATGCTTAATCTGTTGTATTACACATCCTTTGAGTATTTAGCTTTATCAATAACATGTCCTTTAAAAATGTTTTAGAGATCCTACCAGTCTTTGAAATCATCCTTGTTCCTTGTTTCAGTTCCAGTTTTATGTATATATTCTGCCTTGCACCTGATTATTCCAACAATTGATGGATGGCCTTGGGAATCTAATTCTGGTATTGATACTCTTTACTGATTGTCTCTCCTCGTAGCTGATTTCTTCATTATTGTGTAAATTTAGATCATGAGCTCATGTTTAGCTAAACAGCTGACCTTGTAAGACGCTTACATGTGAACGCTCGTAAGGTTCAGGAGAAAGTCAGCAAAATTTATTTGTGTCCCTCCAATGAGTTGCCCACGAGGACACCGTTTTCTACAAGTGTTGGTCCAATACACCCTCTAGAGGAAGGGGACTCCGACAGGGCTGATTGGCGGCCCCCGATCTGGGGCAGGGGCAGTGGGCAGCCTGTGGCACGGGCTGGAGCCTCTTTGCATGTGTCCCTGGGACACATCTGCCTGCGAACTTCGGTCACCTGGCAGGAAGCTACGATGCCCAGACCTATGGTTAGCTGTGCAGCGAGGAGTACTGTGAGGACAGGTTCCACACACACTTCAAGTAAGAGGTCGGCCTGAGTGGAAAGGTGATAGTTTGGGCAGCTGTGCAGACAAAGAAGGCGCCCTTTGGCCTGGGCCTAAATGCTTGTGACACCCCACTGGACCTGCCGTGCTCTGAGGGCCCTGCCCTGGGCCCCCTGCTCCCCTGCCCTTTGTTCAGTCACAGCAGAGATGGCCACACCCACTCCTTCAGTGAGGCCAGAGTTCCAACCACCCTCAGCCCCGCCCCCTCTCCGCAGGTTACCCTGGACTACAGAGGCTGCATCCTGAGGCCAGGGCGTTCCGAGAATGCCAAGGGCAGACATGATGACCTTAAATGATTTCCTCTTGTGTCAGGTTTGGTAAACTTTAGGAGCTAGGAAATGGTCCACTTTACAGAAATGTTCAAATTTACTGGCATTTCATATATTCTCTGCTATAACATTGTCCTGATTCTTTCTGTATATTCTTTACTTATGTTTTTGTTTTCCTTAATCAAAGTGTGTCTTTTCAATCTTTTCAAAGAAGATTCTTTGGACTTACTAAATCACCTCAATTTTATACGTTTTCTGATGTATTAAGTTCTGCTCATATCTTTATTTATCTTTTTTCTATGTTCTCAGGGTTTATTGTTTTGATCTTCTGATGTCAATTAAAACACTTGGTTATTCATTTTAATAAATATTTTACTTATAAAGATTTGAACTTTTGAAGATTCCAGCTTACTTGTAAGTTTCTAAGGGTCAGGTCCTCTCCATTGTTGCTGGCCTAAGGTTTAGTTCACCATATAGCAATGTATATATTGACCTATTTTCCCCTCGACTTTCTGTGATTCCCTACATCTCACCTTTCTTTGCAGACAAGCCATTTGAAATACCCTTAACTTATTTCACAGCCAATAAGTCATTGAAATAATGTGTATTTTTAGAGAAATCTTCTTATATAATTAGGCAGAAAATCTCACCTGCCATAGTTTTCAAAACAGCATAATTTCACTCTTCTCAATGCTTAATCTGTTGTATTACACAACCTTTGAGTATTTAGCTTTATCAATGACATGTCCTTTAAAAATGTTTTAGAAATCCTACCAGTCTTTGAAAACATCCTTGTTCCTTGTTTCAGTTCCAGTTTTATGTATATATTCTGCCTTGCACCTGATTATTCCAACAATTGATGCATGGCCTTGGGAATCTAATTCTGGTATTGATAGTCTTTACTGATTGTCTCCCCTCGTACCTGATTTCTTCATTATTGTGTAAATTTAGATCATGAGCTCATGTTTAGCTAAACAGCTGACCTTGTAAGACGCTTAGGTGTGAACGCTCGTAAGCTTCCGCAGAAAGACGGCAAAGATTTATTTGTGTCCCTCCAATGATTTGCCCATGAGGACAACGTTTTCTACAAGAGTTGGTCCAATACTCCCTCTAGAGGAAGGGGACTCCGACAGGGCTGATTGGCGGCCCCCGATCTGGGGCAGGGGCAGTGGGCAGCCTGTGGCCCGGGCAGGAGCCTCTTTGCATGTGTCCCTGGGACACATCTGCCTGCGAACTTCGGTCACCTGGCAGGAAGCTACGATGCCCAGACCTATGGTTAGCTGTGCAGCGAGGTGTACTGTGAGGACAGGTTCCACACACACTTCAAGTAAGAGGTCGGCCTGAGTGGAAAGGTGAGAGTTTGGGCAGCTGTGCAGACAAAGAAGGCGCCCTTTGGCCTGGGCCTAAATGCTTGTGACACCCCACTGGACCTGCCGTGCTCTGAGGGCCCTGCCCTGGGCCCCCTGCTCCCGTGCCCTTTGTTCAGTCACAGCAGAGATGGCCACACCCACTCCTTCAGTGAGGGCAGAGTTCCAACCACCCTCAGCCCCGCCCCCTCTCCGCAGGTTACCATGGACTACAGAGGCTGCATCCTAGGCCAGGGCATTCCGAGAATGCCAAGGGCAGACATGATGACCTTAAATGATTTCCTCTTGTGTCAGGTTTGGTAAACTTTAGGAGCTAGGAAATGGTCCACTTTACAGAAATGTTCAAATTTACTGGCATTTCATATATTCTCTGTTATAACATTGTCCTGGTTCTTTCTGTATATTCTTTACTTATGTTTTTGTTTTCCTTAATCAAAGTGTGTCTTTTCAATCTTTTCAAAGAAGATTCTTTGGACTTACTAAATCACCTCAATTTTATACGTTTTCTGTTGTATTAAGTTCTGCTCATATCTTTATTTATCTTTTTCTATGTTCTCAGGGTTTATTGTTTTGATCTTCTGATGTCAATTAAAACACTTGGTTATTCATTTTAATAAATATTCTACTTATAAAGATTTGAACTTTTGAAGATTCCAGCTTACTTGTAAGTTTCTAAGGGTCAGGTCCTCTCCATTGTTGCTGGCCTAAGGTTTAGTTCACCATATAGCAATGTATATATTGACCTATTTTCCCCTCGACTTTCTGTGATTCCCTACATCTCACCTTTCTTTGCAGACAAGCCATTTGAAATACCCTTAACTTATTTCACAGCCAATAAGTCATTGAAATAATGTGTATTTTTAGAGAAATCTTCTTATATAATTAGGCAGAAAATCTCACCTGCCATAGTTTTCAAAACAGCATAATTTCACTCTTCTCAATGCTTAATCTGTTGTATTACACAACCTTTGAGTATTTAGCTTTATCAATGACATGTCCTTTAAAAATGTTTTAGAGATCCTACCAGTCTTTGAAAACATCCTTGTTCCTTGTTTCAGTTCCAGTTTTATGTATATATTCTGCCTTGCACCTGATTATTCCAACAATTGATGGATGGCCTTGGGAATCTAATTCTGGTATTGATACTCTTTACTGATTGTCTCTCCTCGTAGCTGATTTCTTCATTATTGTGTAAATTTAGATCATGAGCTCATGTTTAGCTAAACAGCTGACCTTGTAAGACGCTTACATGTGAACGCTCGTAAGGTTCAGGAGAAAGTCAGCAAAATTTATTTGTGTCCCTCCAATGAGTTGCCCACGAGGACACCGTTTTCTACAAGTGTTGGTCCAATACACCCTCTAGAGGAAGGGGACTCCGACAGGGCTGATTGGCGGCCCCCGATCTGGGGCAGGGGCAGTGGGCAGCCTGTGGCACGGGCTGGAGCCTCTTTGCATGTGTCCCTGGGACACATCTGCCTGCGAACTTCGGTCACCTGGCAGGAAGCTACGATGCCCAGACCTATGGTTAGCTGTGCAGCGAGGAGTACTGTGAGGACAGGTTCCACACACACTTCAAGTAAGAGGTCGGCCTGAGTGGAAAGGTGATAGTTTGGGCAGCTGTGCAGACAAAGAAGGCGCCCTTTGGCCTGGGCCTAAATGCTTGTGACACCCCACTGGACCTGCCGTGCTCTGAGGGCCCTGCCCTGGGCCCCCTGCTCCCCTGCCCTTTGTTCAGTCACAGCAGAGATGGCCACACCCACTCCTTCAGTGAGGCCAGAGTTCCAACCACCCTCAGCCCCGCCCCCTCTCCGCAGGTTACCCTGGACTACAGAGGCTGCATCCTGAGGCCAGGGCGTTCCGAGAATGCCAAGGGCAGACATGATGACCTTAAATGATTTCCTCTTGTGTCAGGTTTGGTAAACTTTAGGAGCTAGGAAATGGTCCACTTTACAGAAATGTTCAAATTTACTGGCATTTCATATATTCTCTGCTATAACATTGTCCTGATTCTTTCTGTATATTCTTTACTTATGTTTTTGTTTTCCTTAATCAAAGTGTGTCTTTTCAATCTTTTCAAAGAAGATTCTTTGGACTTACTAAATCACCTCAATTTTATACGTTTTCTGATGTATTAAGTTCTGCTCATATCTTTATTTATCTTTTTTCTATGTTCTCAGGGTTTATTGTTTTGATCTTCTGATGTCAATTAAAACACTTGGTTATTCATTTTAATAAATATTTTACTTATAAAGATTTGAACTTTTGAAGATTCCAGCTTACTTGTAAGTTTCTAAGGGTCAGGTCCTCTCCATTGTTGCTGGCCTAAGGTTTAGTTCACCATATAGCAATGTATATATTGACCTATTTTCCCCTCGACTTTCTGTGATTCCCTACATCTCACCTTTCTTTGCAGACAAGCCATTTGAAATACCCTTAACTTATTTCACAGCCAATAAGTCATTGAAATAATGTGTATTTTTAGAGAAATCTTCTTATATAATTAGGCAGAAAATCTCACCTGCCATAGTTTTCAAAACAGCATAATTTCACTCTTCTCAATGCTTAATCTGTTGTATTACACAACCTTTGAGTATTTAGCTTTATCAATGACATGTACTTTAAAAATGTTTTAGAAATCCTACCAGTCTTTGAAAACATCCTTGTTCCTTGTTTCAGTTCCAGTTTTATGTATATATTCTGCCTTGCACCTGATTATTCCAACAATTGATGGATGGCCTTGGGAATCTAATTCTGGTATTGATAGTCTTTACTGATTGTCTCCCCTCGTACCTGATTTCTTCATTATTGTGTAAATTTAGATCATGAGCTCATGTTTAGCTAAACAGCTGACCTTGTAAGACGCTTAGGTGTGAACGCTCGTAAGCTTCCGCAGAAAGACGGCAAAGATTTATTTGTGTCCCTCCAATGAGTTGCCCACGAGGACACCGTTTTCTACAAATGTTGGTCCAATACTCCCTCTAGAGGAAGGGGACTCCGACAGGGCTGTTTGGCAGCCCCCGATCTGGGGCAGGGGCAGTGGGCAGCCTGTGGCCCGGGCTGGAGACTCTTTGCATGTGTCCCTGGGACACATCTGCCTGCGAACTTCGGTCACCTGGCAGGAAGCTACGATGCCCAGACCTATGGGTAGCTGTGCAGCGAGGTGTACTGTGAGGACAGGTTCCACACACACTTCAAGTAAGAGGTCGGCCTGAGTGGAAAGGTGAGAGTTTGGGCAGCTGTGCAGACAAAGAAGGCGCCCTTTGGCCTGGGCCTAAATGCTTGTGACAGCCCACTGGACCTGCCGTGCTCTGAGGGCCCTGCCCTGGGCCCCCTGCTCCCCTGCCCTTTGTTCAGTCACAGCAGAGATGGCCACACCCACTCCTTCAGTGAGGCCAGAGTTCCAACCACCCTCAGCCCCGCCCCCTCTCCGCAGGTTACCATGG
This sequence comes from Mesoplodon mirus, assembly GCF_964341445.2. Lineage (NCBI taxonomy): Eukaryota > Metazoa > Chordata > Mammalia > Artiodactyla > Ziphiidae > Mesoplodon > Mesoplodon mirus. The sequence continues at coordinate 206,064 of NW_028295300.1, forward strand.
ACTACAGAGGCTGCATCCTGAGGCCAGGGCGTTCCGAGAATGCCAAGGACAGACACGATGACCTTAAATGATTTCCTCTTGTGTCAGGTTTGGTAAACTTTAGGAGCTAGGAAATGGTCCACTTTACAGAAATGTTCAAATTTACTGGCATTTCATATATTCTCTCTTATAACATTGTCCTGGTTCTTTCTGTATATTCTTTACTTATGTTTTTGTTTTCCTTAATCAAAGTGTGTCTTTTCAATCTTTTCAAAGAAGATTCTTTGGACTTACTAAATCACCTCAATTTTATCCGTTTTCTGTTGTATTAAGTTCTGCTCATATCTTTATTTATCTTTTCTCTATGTTCTCAGGGTTTATTGTTTTGATCTTCTGATGTCAATTAAAACACTTGGTTATTCATTTTAATAAATATTCTACTTATAAAGATTAGAACTTTTGAAGATTCCAGCTTACTTGTAAGTTTCTAAGGGTCAGGTCCTCTCCATTGTTGCTGGCCTAAGGTTTAGTTCACCATATAGCAATGTATATATTGACCTATTTTCCCCTCGACTTTCTGTGATTCCCTACATCTCACCTTTCTTTGCAGACAAGCCATTTGAAATACCCTTAACTTATTTCACAGCCAATAAGTCATTGAAATAATGTGTATTTTTAGAGAAATCTTCTTATATAATTAGGCAGAAAATCTCACCTGCCATAGTTTTCAAAACAGCATAATTTCACTCTTCTCAATGCTTAATCTGTTGTATTACACAACCTTTGAGTATTTAGCTTTATCAATGACATGTAGAGATCCTACCAGTCTTTGAAAACATCCTTGTTCCTTGTTTCAGGTCCAGTTTTATATATATATTCTGCCTTGCACCTGATTATTCCAACAATTGATGGATGGCCTTGGGAATCTAATTCTGGTATTGATAGTCTTTACTGATTGTCTCCCCTCGTAGCTGATTTCTTCATTATTGTGTAAATTTAGATCATGAGCTCATGTATAGCTAAACAGCTGACCTTGTAAGACGCTTAGGTGTGAACGCTCGTAAGCTTCCGCAGAAAGACGGCAAAGATTTATTTGTGTCCCTCCAATGAGTTGCCCACGAGGACACCGTTTTCTACAAGTGTTGGTCCAATACTCCCTCTAGAGGAAGGGGACTCCGACAGGGCTGATTGGCGGCCCCCGATCTGGGGCAGGGGCAGTGGGCAGCCTGTGGCCCGGGCAGGAGCCTCTTTGCATGTGTCCCTGGGACACATGTGCCTGCGAACTTCGGTCACCTGGCAGGAAGCTACGATGCCCAGACCTATGGGTAGCTGTGCAGCGAGGTGTACTGTGAGGACAGGTTCCACACACACTTCAAGTAAGGGGTCGGCCTGAGTGGAAAGGTGAGAGTTTGGGCAGCTATGCAGACAAAGAAGGCGCCCTTTGTCCTGGGCCTAAATTCTTGTGACAGCCCACTGGACCTGCCATGCTCTGAGGGCCCTGCCCTGGGCCCCCTGCTCCCCTGCCCTTTGTTCAGTCACAGCAGAGATGGCCACACCCACTCCTTCAGTGAGGCCAGAGTTCCAACCACCCTCAGCCCCGCCCCCTCTCCGCAGGTTACCATGGACTACAGATGCTGCTTCCTGAGGCCAGGGCGTTCCGAGAATGCCAAGGGCAGACATGATGACCTTAAATGATTTCCTCTTGTGTCAGGTTTGGTAAACTTTAGGAGCTAGGAAATGGTCCACTTTACAGAAATGTTCAAATTTACTGGCATTTCATATATTCTCTGTTATAACATTGTCCTGGTTCTTTCTGTATATTCTTTACTTATGTTTTTGTTTTCCTTAATCAAAGTGTGTCTTTTCAATCTTTTCAAAGAAGATTCTTTGGACTTACTAAATCACCTCAATTTTATCCGTTTTCTGTTGTATTAAGTTCTGCTCATATCTTTATTTATCTTTTTTCTATGTTCTCAGGGTTTATTGTTTTGATCTTCTGATGTCAATTAAAACACTTGGTTATTCATTTTAATAAATATTTTACTTATAAAGATTTGAACTTTTGAAGATTCCAGCTTACTTGTAAGTTTCTAAGGGTCAGGTCCTCTCCATTGTTGCTGGCCTAAGGTTTAGTTCACCATATAGCAATGTATATATTGACCTATTTTCCCCTCGAATTTCTGTGATTCCCTACATCTCACCTTTCTTTGCAGACAAGCCATTTGAAATACCCTTAACTTATTTCACAGCCAATAAGTCATTGAAATAATGTGTATTTTTAGAGAAATCTTCTTATATAATTAGGCAGAAAATCTCACCTGCCATAGTTTTCAAAACAGCATAATTTCACTCTTCTCAATGCTTAATCTGTTGTATTACACAACCTTTGAGTATTTAGCTTTATCAATGACATGTCCTTTAAAAATGTTTTAGAGATCCTACCAGTCTTTGAAAACATCCTTGTTCCTTGTTTCAGTTCCAGTTTTATGTATATATTCTGCCTTGCACCTGATTATTCCAACAATTGATGGATGGCCTTGGGAATCTAATTCTGGTATTGATACTCTTTACTGATTGTCTCTCCTCGTAGCTGATTTCTTCATTATTGTGTAAATTTAGATCATAAGCTCATGTTTAGCTAAACAGCTGACCTTGTAAGACGCTTACGTGTGAACGCTCGTAAGCTTCAGGAGAAAGTCAGCAAAATTTATTTGTATCCCTCCAATGAGTTGCCCACGAGGACACCGTTTTCTACAAGTGTTGGTCCAATACTCCCTCTAGAGGAAGGGGACTCCGACAGGGCTGATTGGTGGCCCCCGATCTGGGGCAGGGGCAGTGGGCAGCCTGTGGCACGGGCTGGAGCCTCTTTGCATGTGTCCCTGGGACACATCTGCCTGCGAACTTCGGTCACCTGGCAGGAAGCTACGATGCCCAGACCTATGGTTAGCTGTGCAGTGAGGTGTACTGTGAGGACAGGTTCCACACACACTTCAAGTAAGAGGTCGGCCTGAGTGGAAAGGTGAGAGTTTGGGCAGCTGTGCAGACAAAGAAGGCGCCCTTTGGCCTGGGCCTAAATGCTTGTGACACCCCACTGGACCTGCCGTGCTCTGAGGGCCCTGCCCTGGGCCCCCTGCTCCCCTGCCCTTTGTTCAGTCACAGCAGAGATGGCCACGCCCACTCCTTCAGTGAGGCCAGAGTTCCAACCACCCTCAGCCCCGCCCCCTCTCCGCAGGTTACCCTGGACTACAGAGGCTGCATCCTGAGGCCAGGGCGTTTCGAGAATGCCAAGGGCAGACATGATGACCTTAAATGATTTCCTCTTGTGTCAGGTTTGGTAAACCTTAGGAGCTAGGAAATGGTCCACTTTACAGAAATGTTCAAATTTACTGGCATTTCATATATTCTCTGCTATAACATTGTGCTGATTCTTTCTGTATATTCTTTACTTATGTTTTTGTTTTCCTTAATCAAAGTGTGTCTTTTCAATCTTTTCAAAGAAGATTCTTTGGACTTACTAAATCACCTCAATTTTATACGATTTTTGTTGTATTAAGTTCTGCTCATATCTTTATTTATCTTTTTTCTATGTTCTCAGGGTTTATTGTTTTGATCTTCTGATGTCAATTAAAACACTTGGTTATTCATTTTAATAAATATTTTACTTATAAAGATTTGAACTTTTGAAGATTCCAGCTTACTTGTAAGTTTCTAAGGGTCAGGTCCTCTCCATTGTTGCTGGCCTAAGGTTTAGTTCAACATATAGCAATGTATATATTGACGTATTTTCCCCTCGACTTTCTGTGATTCCCTACATCTCACCTTTCTTTGCAGACAAGCCATTTGAAATACCCTTAACTTATTTCACAGCCAATAAGTCATTGAAATAATGTGTATTTTTAGAGAAATCTTCTTATATAATTAGGCAGAAAATCTCACCTGCCATAGTTTTCAAAACAGCATAATTTCACTCTTCTCAATGCTTAATCTGTTGTATTACACAACCTTTGAGTATTTAGCTTTATCAATGACATGTCCTTTAAAAATGTTTTAGAGATCCTACCAGTCATTGAAAACATCCTTGTTCCTTGTTTCAGTTCCAGTTTTATGTATATATTCTGCCTTGCACCTGATTATTCCAACAATTGATGGATGGCCTTGGGAATCTAATTCTGGTATTGATATTCTTTACTGATTGCCTCCCCTCGTAGCTGATTTTTTCATTATTGTGTAAATTTAGATCATGAGCTCATGTTTAGCTAAACAGCTGACCTTGTAAGACGCTTAGGTATGAACGCTCGTAAGCTTCCGCAGAAAGACGGCAAAGATTTATTTGTGTCCCTCCAATGAGTTGCCCACGAGGACACCGTTTTCTACAAGTGTTGGTCCAATACTGCCTCTAGAGGAAGGGGACTCCGACAGGGCTGATTGGTGGCCCACGATCTGGGGCAGGGGCATCGGGCAGCCTGTGGCATGGGCTGGAGCCTCTTTGCATGTGTCCCTGGGACACATCTGCCTGCGAACTTCGGTCACCTGGCAGGAAGCTATGATGCCCAGACCTATGGTTAGCTGTGCAGCGAGGTGTACTGTGAGGACAGATTCCACACACACTTCAAGTAAGAGGTCGGCCTGAGTGGAAAGGTGAGAGTTTGGGCAGCTGTGCAGACAAAGAAGGCGCCCTTTGGCCTGGGCCTAAATGCTTGTGACACCCCACTGGACCTGCCGTGCTCTGAGGGCCCTGCCCTGGGACCCCTGCTCCCCTGCCCTTTGTTCAGTCACAGCAGAGATGGCCACACCCACTCCTTCAGTGAGGCCAGAGTTCCAACCACCCTCAGCCCCGCCCCCTCTCCGCAGGTTACCCTGGACTACAGAGGCTGCATCCTGAGGCCAGGGTGTTCCGAGAATGCCAAGGGCAGACATGATGACCTTAAATGATTTCCTCTTGTGTCAGGTTTGGTAAACTTTAGGAGCTAGGAAATGGTCCACTTTACAGAAATGTTCAAATTTACTGGCATTTCATATATTCTCTGCTATAACATTGTCCTGATTCTTTCTGTATATTCTTTACTTATGTTTTTGTTTTCCTTAATCAAAGTGTGTCTTTTCAATCTTTTCAAAGAAGATTCTTTGGACTTACTAAATCACCTCAATTTTATACGTTTTCTGATGTATTAAGTTCTGCTCATATCTTTATTTATCTTTTTTCTATGTTCTCAGGGTTTATTGTTTTGATCTTCTGATGTCAATTAAAACACTTGGTTATTCATTTTAATAAATATTTTACTTATAAAGATTTGAACTTTTGAAGATTCCAGCTTACTTGTAAGTTTCTAAGGGTCAGGTCCTCTCCATTGTTGCTGGCCTAAGGTTTAGTTCACCATATAGCAATGTATATATTGACCTATTTTCCCCTCGACTTTCTGTGATTCCCTACATCTCACCTTTCTTTGCAGACAAGCCATTTGAAATACCCTTAACTTATTTCACAGCCAATAAGTCATTGAAATAATGTGTATTTTTAGAGAAATCTTCTTATATAATTAGGCAGAAAATCTCACCTGCCATAGTTTTCAAAACAGCATAATTTCACTCTTCTCAATGCTTAATCTGTTGTATTACACAACCTTTGAGTATTTAGCTTTATCAATGACATGTCCTTTAAAAATGTTTTAGAGATCCTACCAGTCTTTGAAAACATCCTTGTTCCTTGTTTCAGTTCCAGTTTTATGTATATATTCTGCCTTGCACCTGATTATTCCAACAATTGATGGATGGCCTTGGGAATCTAATTCTGGTATTGATAGTCTTTACTGATTGTCTCCCCTCGTAGCTGATTTCTTCATTATTGTGTAAATTTAGATCATGAGCTCATTTTTAGCTAAACAGCTGACATTGTAAGACGCTTAGGTGTGAACGCTCGTAAGCTTCCGCAGAAAGACGGCAAAGATTTATTTGTGTCCCTCCAATGAGTTGCCCACGAGGACACCGTATTCTACAAGTGTTGGTCCAATACTCCCTCTAGAGGAAGGGGACTCCGACAGGGCTGATTGGCGGCCCCCGATCTGGGGCAGGGGCAGTGGGCAGCCTGTGGCCCGGGCTGGAGCCTCTTTGCATGTGTCCCTGGGACACATCTGCCTGCGAACTTCGGTCACCTGGCAGGAAGCTACGATGCCCAGACCTATGGGTAGCTGTGCAGCGAGGTGTACTGTGAGGACAGGTTCCACACACACTTCAAGTAAGGGGTCGGCCTGAGTGGAAAGGTGAGAGTTTGGGCAGCTGTGCAGACAAAGAAGGCGCCCTTTGGCCTGGGCCTAAATGCTTGTGACAGCCCACTGGACCTGCCGTGCTCTGAGGGCCCTGCCCTGGGCCCCCTTCTCCCGTGCCCTTTGTTCAGTCACAGCAGAGATGGCCACACCCACTCCTTCAGTGAGGGCAGAGTTCCAACCACCCTCAGCCCCGCCCCCTCTCCGCAGGTTACCATGGACTACAGAGGCTGCATCCTGAGGCCAGGGCGTTCCGAGAATGCCAAGGGCAGACATGATGACCTTAAATGATTTCCTCTTGTGTCAGGTTTGGTAAACTTTAGGAGCTAGGAAATGGTCCACTTTACAGAAATGTTCAAATTTACTGGCATTTCATATATTCTCTGCTATAACATTGTCCTGATTCTTTCTGTATATTCTTTACTTATGTTTTTGTTTTCCTTAATCAAAGTGTGTCTTTTCAATCTTTTCAAAGAAGATTCTTTGGACTTACTAAATCACCTCAATTTTATCCGTTTTCTGATGTATTAAGTTCTGCTCATATCTTTATTTATCTTTGTTCTATGTTCTCAGGGTTTATTGTTTTGATCTTCTGATGTCAATTAAAACACTTGGTTATTCATTTTAATAAATATTTTACTTATAAAGATTTGAACTTTTGAAGATTCCAGCTTACTTGTAAGTTTCTAAGGGTCAGGTCCTCTCCATTGTTGCTGGCCTAAGGTTTAGTTCACCATATAGCAATGTATATATTGACCTATTTTCCCCTCGACTTTCTGTGATTCCCTACATCTCACCTTTCTTTGCAGACAAGCCATTTGAAATACCCTTAACTTATTTCACAGCCAATAAGTCATTGAAATAATGTGTATTTTTCGAGAAATCTTCTTATATAATTAGGCAGAAAATCTCACCTGCCATAGTTTTCAAAACAGCATAATTTCACTCTTCTCAATGCTTAATCTGTTGTATTACACAACCTTTGAGTATTTAGCTTTATCAATGACATGTCCTTTAAAAATGTTTTAGAGATCCTACCAGTCTTTGAAAACATCCTTGTTCCTTGTTTCAGTTCCAGTTTTATGTATATATTCTGCCATGCACCTGATTATTCCAACAATTGATGGATGGCCTTGGGAATCTAATTCTGGTATTGATACTCTTTACTGATTGTCTCTCCTCGTAGCTGATTTCTTCATTATTGTGTAAATTTAGATCATGAGCTCATGTTTAGCTAAACAGCTGACCTTGTAAGACGCTTACGTGTGAACGCTCGTAATCTTCAGGGGAAAGTCAGCAAAATTTATTTGTGTCCCTCCAATGAGTTGCCCACGAGGACACCGTTTTCTACAAGTGTTGGTCCAATACACCCTCTAGAGGAAGGGGACTCCGACAGGGCTGATTGGCGGCCCCCGATCTGGGGCAGGGGCAGTGGGCAGCCTGTGGCCCGGGCAGGAGCCTCTTTGCATGTGTCCCTGGGACACATCTGCCTGCGAACTTCGGTCACCTGGCAGGAAGCTACGATGCCCAGACCTATGGTTAGCTGTGCAGCGAGGTGTACTGTGAGGACAGGTTCCACACACACTTCAAGTAAGAGGTCGGCCTGAGTGGAAAGGTGAGAGTTTGGGCAGCTGTGCAGACAAAGAAGGCGTCCTTTGGCCTGGGCCTAAATGCTTGTGACAGCCCACTGGACCTGCCGTGCTCTGAGGGCCCTGCCCTGGGCCCCCTGCTCCCCTGCCCTTTGTTCAGTCACAGCAGAGATGGCCACACCCACTCCTTCAGTGAGGCCAGAGTTCCAACCACCCTCAGCCCCGCCCCTCTCCGCAGGTTACCATGGACTACAGAGGCTGCATTCTGAGGCCAGGGCGGTCCGAGTATGCCAAGGGCAGACATGATGACCTTAAATGATTTCCTCTTGTGTCAGGTTTGGTAAACTTTAGGAGCTAGGAAATGGTCCACTTTACAGAAATGTTCAAATTTACTGGCATTTCATATATTCTCTGTTATAACATTGTCCTGATTCTTTCTGTATATTCTTTACTTATGTTTTTGTTTTCCTTAATCAAAGTGTGTCTTTTCAATCTTTTCAAAGAAGATTCTTTGGACTTACTAAATCACCTGAATTTTATACGTTTTCTGTTGTATTAAGTTCTGCTCATATCTTTATTTATCTTTTTTCTATGTTCTCAGGGTTTATTGTTTTGATCTTCTGATGTCAATTAAAACACTTGGTTATTCATTTTAATAAATATTTTACTTATAAATATTTGAACTTTGGAAGATTCCAGCTTACTTGTAAGTTTCTAAGGGTCAGGTCCTCTCCATTGTTGCTGGCCTAAGGTTTAGTTCACCATATAGCAATGTATATATTGACCTATTTTCCCCTCGACTTTCTGTGATTCCCTACATCTCACCTTTCTTTGCAGACAAGCCATTTGAAATACCCTTAACTTATTTCACAGCCAATAAGTCATTGAAATAATGTGTATTTTTAGAGAAATCTTCTTATATAATTAGGCAGAAAATCTCACCTGCCATAGTTTTCAAAACAGCATAATTTCACTCTTCTCAATGCTTAATCTGTTGTATTACACAACCTTTGAGTATTTAGCTTTATCAATGACATGTCCTTTAAAAATGTTTTAGAGATCATACCAGTGTTTGAAAACATCCTTGTTCCTTGTTTCAGTTCCAGTTTTATGTATATATTCTGCCTTGCACCTGATTATTCCAACAATTGATGGATGGCCTTGGGAATCTAATTCTGGTATTGATAGTCTTTACTGATTGTCTCCCCTCGTAGCTGATTTCTTCATTATTGTGTAAATTTAGATCATGAGCTCATGTTTAGCTAAACAGCTGACCTTGTAAGACGCTTAGGTGTGAACGTTCGTAAGCTTCCACAGAAAGACGGCAAAGATTTATTTCTGTCCCTCCAATGAGTTGCCCACGAGGACACCGTTTTCTACAAGTGTTGGTCCAATACTCCCTCTAGAGGAAGGGGACTCCGACAGGGCTGATTGGCGGCCCCCGATCTGGGGCAGGGGCAGTGGGCAGCCTGTGGCCCGGGCTGGAGACTCTTTGCATGTGTCCCTGGGACACATCTGCCTGCGAACTTCGGTCACCTGGCAGGAAGCTACGATGCCCAGACCTATGGGTAGCTGTGCAGCGAGGTGTACTGTGAGGAGAGGTTCCACACACACTTCAAGTAAGAGGTCGGCCTGAGTGGAAAGGTGAGAGTTTGGGCAGCTGTGCAGACAAAGAAGGCGCCCTTTGGCCTGGGCCTAAATGCTTGTGACAGCCCACTGGACCTGCCGTGCTCTGAGGGCCCTGCCCTGGGCCCCCTGCTCCCCTGCCCTTTGTTCAGTCACAGCAGAGATGGCCACACCCACTCCTTCAGTGAGGCCAGAGTTCCAACCACCCTCAGCCCCGCCCCCTCTCCGCAGGTTACCATGGACTACAGAGGCTGCATCCTGTGGCCAGGGCGTTCCGAGAATGCCAAGGGCAGTCATGATGACCTTAAATGATTTCCTCTTGTGTCAGGTTTGGTAAACTTTAGGAGCTAGGAAATGGTCCACTTTACAGAAATGTTCAAATTTACTGGCATTTCATATATTCTCTGTTATAACATTGTCCTGGTTCTTTCTGTATATTCTTTACTTATGTTTTTGTTTTCCTTAATCAAAGTGTGTCTTTTCAATCTTTTCAAAGAAGATTCTTTGGACTTACTAAATCACCTCAATTTTATCCGTTTTCTGTTGTATTAAGTTCTGCTCATATCTTTATTTATCTTTTTTCTATGTTCTCAGGGTTTATTGTTTTGATCTTCTGATGTCAATTAAAACACTTGGTTATTCATTTTAATAAATATTCTACTTATAAAGATTTGAACTTTTGAAGATTCCAGCTTACTTGTAAGTTTCTAAGGGTCAGGTCCTCTCCATTGTTGCTGGCCTAAGGTTTAGTTCACCATATAGCAATGTATATATTGACCTATTTTCCCCTCGACTTTCTGTGATTCCCTACATCTCACCTTTCTTTGCAGACAAGCCATTTGAAATACCCTTAACTTATTTCACAGCCAATAAGTCATTGAAATAATGTGTATTTTTAGAGAAATCTTCTTATATAATTAGGCAGAAAATCTCACCTGCCATAGTTTTCAAAACAGCATAATTTCACTCTTCTCAATGCTTAATCTGTTGTATTACACAACCTTTGAGTATTTAGCTTTATCAATGACATGTCCTTTAAAAATGTTTTAGAGATCCTACCAGTCTTTGAAAACATCCTTGTTCCTTGTTTCAGTTCCATTTTTTGTATATATTCTGCCTTGCACCTGATTATTCCAACAATTGATGGATGGCCTTGGGAATCTAATTCTGGTATTGATACTCTTTACTGATTGTCTCTCCTCGTAGCTGATTTCTTCATTATTGTGTAAATTTAGATCATGAGCTCATGTTTAGCTAAACAGCTGACCTTGTAAGACGCTTACGTGTGAACGCTCGTAATCTTCAGGGGAAAGTCAGCAAAATTTATTTGTGTCCCTCCAATGAGTTGCCCACGAGGACACCGTTTTCTACAAGTGTTGGTCCAATACACACTCTAGAGGAAGGGGACTCCGACAGGGCTGATTGGAGGCCCCCGATCTGGGGCAGGGGCAGTGGGCAGGCTGTGGCACGGGCTGGAGCCTCTTTGCATGTGTCCCTGGGACACATCTGCCTGCGAACTTCGGTCACCTGGCAGGAAGCTACGATGCCCAGACCTATGGTTAGCTGTGCAGCGAGGTGTACTGTGAGGACAGGTTCCACACACACTTTAAGTAAGAGGTCGGCCTGAGTGGAAAGGTGAGAGTTTGGGCAGCTGTGCAGACAAAGAAGGCGTCCTTTGGCCTGGGCCTAAATGCTTGTGACAGCCCACTGGACCTGCCTTGCTCTGAGGGCCCTGCCCTGGGCCCCCTGCTCCCCTGCCCTTTGTTCAGTCACAGCAGAGATGGCCACACCCACTCCTTCAGTGAGGCCAGAGTTCCAACCACCCTCAGCCCCGCCCCCTCTCCGCAGGTTACCATGGACTACAGAGGCTGCATTCTGAGGCCAGGGCGGTCCGAGTATGCCAAGGGCAGACATGATGACCTTAAATGATTTCCTCTTGTGTCAGGTTTGGTAAACTTTAGGAGCTAGGAAATGGTCCACTTTACAGAAATGTTCAAATTTACTGGCATTTCATATATTCTCTGCTATAACATTGTCCTGATTCTTTCTGTATATTCTTTACTTATGTTTTTGTTTTCCTTAATCAAAGTGTGTCTTTTCAATCTTTTCAAAGAAGATTCTTTGGACTTACTAAATCACCTGAATTTTATACGTTTTCTGTTGTATTAAGTTCTGCTCATATCTTTATTTATCTTTTTTCTATGTTCTCAGGGTTTATTGTTTTGATCTTCTGATGTCAATTAAAACACTTGGTTATTCATTTTAATAAATATTTTACTTATAAATATTTGAACTTTGGAAGATTCCAGCTTACTTGTAAGTTTCTAAGGGTCAGGTCCTCTCCATTGTTGCTGGCCTAAGGTTTAGTTCACCATATAGCAATGTATATATTGACCTATTTTCCCCTCGACTTTCTGTGATTCCCTACATCTCACCTTTCTTTGCAGACAAGCCATTTGAAATACCCTTAACTTATTTCACAGCCAATAAGTCATTGAAATAATGTGTATTTTTAGAGAAATCTTCTTATATAATTAGGCAGAAAATCTCACCTGCCATAGTTTTCAAAACAGCATAATTTCACTCTTCTCAATGCTTAATCTGTTGTATTACACAACCTTTGAGTATTTAGCTTTATCAATGACATGTCCTTTAAAAATGTTTTAGAGATCCTACCAGTCTTTGAAAACATCCTTGTTCCTTGTTTCAGTTCCAGTTTTATGTATATATTCTGCCTTGCACCTGATTATTCCAACAATTGATGGATGGCCTTGGGAATCTAATTCTGGTATTGATAGTCTTTACTGATTGTCTCCCCTCGTAGCTGATTTCTTCATTATTGTGTAAATTTAGATCATGAGCTCATGTTTAGCTAAACAGCTGACCTTGTAAGACGCTTAGGTGTGAACGCTCGTAAGCTTCCGCAGAAAGACGGCAAATATTTATTTCTGTCCCTCCAATGAGTTGCCCACGAGGACACCGTTTTCTACAAGTGTTGGTCCAATACTCCCTCTAGAGGAAGGGGACTCCGACAGGGCTGATTGGCGGCCCCCGATCTGTGGCAGGGGCAGTGGGCAGCCTGTGGCCCGGGATGGAGACTCTTTGCATGTGTCCCTGGGACACATCTGCCTGCGAACTTCGGTCACCTGGCAGGAAGCTACGATGCCCAGACCTATGGGTAGCTGTGCAGCGAGGTGTACTGTGAGGACAGGTTCCACACACACTTCAAGTAAGAGGTCGGCCTGAGTGGAAAGGTGAGAGTTTGGGCAGCTGTGCAGACAAAGAAGGCGCCCTTTGGCCTGGGCCTAAATGCTTGTGACAGCCCACTGGACCTGCCGTGCTCTGAGGGCCCTGCCCTCTGCCCCCTGCTCCACTGCCCTTTGTTCAGTCACAGCAGAGATGGCCACACCCACTCCTTCAGTGAGGGCAGAGTTCCAACCACCCTCAGCCCCGCCCCCTCTCCGCAGGTTACCATGGACTACAGAGGCTGCATCCTGAGGCCAGGGCGTTCCGAGAATGCCAAGGGCAGTCATGATGACCTTAAATGATTTCCTCTTGTGTCAGGTTTGGTAAACTTTAGGAGCTAGGAAATGGTCCACTTTACAGAAATGTTCAAATTTACTGGCATTTCATATATTCTCTGTTATAACATTGTCCTGGTTCTTTCTGTATATTCTTTACTTATGTTTTTGTTTTCCTTAATCAAAGTGTGTCTTTTCAATCTTTTCAAAGAAGATTCTTTGGACTTACTAAATCACCTCAATTTTATCCGTTTTCTGTTGTATTAAGTTCTGCTCATATCTTTATTTATCTTTTTTCTATGTTCTCAGGGTTTATTGTTTTGATCTTCTGATGTCAATTAAAACACTTGGTTATTCATTTTAATAAATATTCTACTTATAAAGATTTGAACTTTTGAAGATTCCAGCTTACTTGTAAGTTTCTAAGGGTCAGGTCCTCTCCATTGTTGCTGGCCTAAGGTTTAGTTCACCATATAGCAATGTATATATTGACCTATTTTCCCCTCGACTTTCTGTGATTCCCTACATCTCACCTTTCTTTGCAGACAAGCCATTTGAAATACCCTTAACTTATTTCACAGCCAATAAGTCATTGAAATAATGTGTATTTTTAGAGAAATCTTCTTATATAATTAGGCAGAAAATCTCACCTGCCATAGTTTTCAAAACAGCATAATTTCACTCTTCTCAATGCTTAATCTGTTGTATTACACAACCTTTGAGTATTTAGCTTTATCAATGACATGTCCTTTAAAAATGTTTTAGAGATCCTACCAGTCTTTGAAAACATCCTTGTTCCTTGTTTCAGTTCCATTTTTTGTATATATTCTGCCTTGCACCTGATTATTCCAACAATTGATGGATGGCCTTGGGAATCTAATTCTGGTATTGATAGTCTTTACTGATTGTCTCCCCTCGTAGCTGATTTCTTCATTATTGTGTAAATTTAGATCATGAGCTCATGTTTAGCTAAACAGCTGACCTTGTAAGACGCTTAGGTGTGAACGCTCGTAAGCTTCAGGAGAAAGACGGCAAAGATTTATTTGTGTCCCTCCAATGAGTTGCCCACGAGGACACCGTTTTCTACAAGTGTTGGTCCAATACTCCCTCTAGAGGAAGGGGACTCCGACAGGGCTGATTGGTGGCCCCCGATCTGGGGCAGGGGCAGTGGGCAGCCTGTGGCCCGGGCTGGAGACTCTTTGCATGTGTCCCTGGGACACATCTGCCTGCGAACTTCGGTCACCTGGCAGGAAGCTACGATGCCCAGACCTATGGTTAGGTGTGCAGCGAGGTGTACTGTGAGGACAGGTTCCACACACACTTCAAGTAAGAGGTCGGCCTGAGTGGAAAGGTGAGAGTTTGGGCAGCTGTGCAGACAAAGAAGGCGCCCTTTGGCCTGGGCCTAAATGCTTGTGACAGCCCACTGGACCTGCCGTGCTCTGAGGGCCCTGCCCTGGGCCCCCTGCTCCCCTGCCCTTTGTTCAGTCACAGCAGAGATGGCCACACCCACTCCTTCAGTGAGGGCAGAGTTCCAACCACCCTCAGCCCCGCCCCCTCTCCGCAGGTTACCATGGACTACAGAGGCTGCATCCTGAGGCCAGGGCGTTCCGAGAATGCCAAGGGCAGTCATGATGACCTTAAATGATTTCCTCTTGTGTCAGGTTTGGTAAACTTTAGGAGCTAGGAAATGGTCCACTTTACAGAAATGTTCAAATTTACTGGCATTTCATATATTCTCTGTTATAACATTGTCCTGGTTCTTTCTGTATATTCTTTACTTATGTTTTTGTTTTCCTTAATCAAAGTGTGTCTTTTCAATCTTTTCAAAGAAGATTCTTTTGACTTACTAAATCACCTCAATTTTATCCGTTTTCTGTTGTATTAAGTTCTGCTCATATCTTTATTTATCTTTTTTCTATGTTCTCAGGGTTTATTGTTTTGATCTTCTGATGTCAATTAAAACACTTGGTTATTCATTTTAATAAATATTCTACTTATAAAGATTTGAACTTTTGAAGATTCCAGCTTACTTGTAAGTTTCTAAGGGTCAGGTCCTCTCCATTGTTGCTGGCCTAAAGTTTAGTTCACCATATAGCAATGTATATATTGACCTATTTTCCCCTCGACTTTCTGTGATTCCCTACATCTCACCTTTCTTTGCAGACAAGCCATTTGAAATACCCTTAACTTATTTCACAGCCAATAAGTCATTGAAATAATGTGTATTTTTAGAGAAATCTTCTTATATAATTAGGCAGAAAATCTCACCTGCCATAGTTTTCAAAACAGCATAATTTCACTCTTCTCAATGCTTAATCTGTTGTATTACACAACCTTTGAGTATTTAGCTTTATCAATGACATGTCCTTTAAAAATGTTTTAGAGATCCTACCAGTCTTTGAAAACATCCTTGTTCCTTGTTTCAGTTCCATTTTTTGTATATATTCTGCCTTGCACCTGATTATTCCAACAATTGATGGATGGCCTTGGGAATCTAATTCTGGTATTGATACTCTTTACTGATTGTCTCTCCTCGTAGCTGATTTCTTCATTATTGTGTAAATTTAGATCATGAGCTCATGTTTAGCTAAACAGCTGACCTTGTAAGACGCTTACGTGTGAACGCTCGTAATCTTCAGGGGAAGTCAGCAAAATTTATTTGTGTCCCTCCAATGAGTTGCCCACGAGGACACCGTTTTCTACAAGTGTTGGTCCAATACACCCTCTAGAGGAAGGGGACTCCGACAGGGCTGATTGGCGGCCCCCGATCTGGGGCAGGGGCAGTGGGCAGCCTGTGGCACGGGCTGGAGCCTCTTTGCATGTGTCCCTGGGACACATCTGCCTGCGAACTTCGGTCACCTGGCAGGAAGCTACGATGCCCAGACCTATGGTTAGCTGTGCAGCGAGGTGTACTGTGAGGACAGGTTCCACACACACTTCAAGTAAGAGGTCGGCCTGAGTGGAAAGGTGAGAGTTTGGGCAGCTGTGCAGACAAAGAAGGCGTCCTTTGGCCTGGGCCTAAATGCTTGTGACAGCCCACTGGACCTGCCGTGCTCTGAGGGCCCTGCCCTGGGCCCCCTGCTCCCCTGCCCTTTGTTCAGTCACAGCAGAGATGGCCACACCCACTCCTTCAGTGAGGCCAGAGTTCCAACCACCCTCAGCCCCGCCCCCTCTCCGCAGGTTACCATGGACTACAGAGGCTGCATTCTGAGGCCAGGGCGGTCCGAGAATGCCAAGGGCAGACATGATGACCTTAAATGATTTCCTCTTGTGTCAGGTTTGGTAAACTTTAGGAGCTAGGAAATGGTCCACTTTACAGAAATGTTCAAATTTACTGGCATTTCATATATTCTCTGTTATAACATTGTCCTGATTCTTTCTGTATATTCTTTACTTATGTTTTTGTTTTCCTTAATCAAAGTGTGTCTTTTCAATCTTTTCAAAGAAGATTCTTTGGACTTACTAAATCACCTGAATTTTACACGTTTTCTGTTGTATTAAGTTCTGCTCATATCTTTATTTATCTTTTTTCTATGTTCTCAGGGTTTATTGTTTTGATCTTCTGATGTCAATTAAAACACTTGGTTATTCATTTTAATAAATATTTTACTTATAAATATTTGAACTTTGGAAGATTCCAGCTTACTTGTAAGTTTCTAAGGGTCAGGTCCTCTCCATTGTTGCTGGCCTAAGGTTTAGTTCACCATATAGCAATGTATATATTGACCTATTTTCCCCTCGACTTTCTGTGATTCCCTACATCTCACCTTTCTTTGCAGACAAGCCATTTGAAATACCCTTAACTTATTTCACATCCAATAAGTCATTGAAATAATGTGTATTTTTAGAGAAATCTTCTTATATAATTAGGCAGAAAATCTCACCTGCCATCGTTTTCAAAACAGCATAATTTCACTCTTCTCAATGCTTAATCTGTTGTATTACACAACCTTTGAGTATTTAGCTTTATCAATGACATGTCCTTTAAAAATGTTTTAGAGATCCTACCAGTCTTTGAAAACATCCTTGTTCCTTGTTTCAGGTCCAGTTTTATGTATATATTCTGCCTTGCACCTGATTATTCCAACAATTGATGGATGGCCTTGGGAATCTAATTCTGGTATTGATAGTCTTTACTGATTGTCTCCCCTCGTAGCTGATTTCTTCATTATTGTGTAAATTTAGATCATGAGCTCATGTTTAGCTAAACAGCTGACCTTGTAAGACGCTTAGGTGTGAACGCTCGTAAGCTTCCGCAGAAAGACGGCAAAGATTTATTTGTGTCCCTCCAATGAGTTGCCCACGAGGACCCCGTTTTCTACAAGTGTTGGTCCAATACTCCCTCTAGAGGAAAGGGACTCCGACAGGGCTGATTGGCGGCCCCCGATCTGGGGCAGGGGCAGTGGGCAGCCTGTGGCACGCTGGAGCCTCTTTGCATGTGTCCCTGGGACACATCTGCCTGCGAACTTCGGTCACCTGGCAGGAAGCTACGATGCCCAGACCTATGGTTAGCTGTGCAGCGAGGTGTACTGTGAGGACAGGTTCCACACACACTTCAAGTAAGAGGTCGGCCTGAGTGGAAAGGTGAGAGTTTGGGCAGCTGTGCAGACAAAGAAGGCGTCCTTTGGCCTGGGCCTAAATGCTTGTGACAGCCCACTGGACCTGCCGTGCTCTGAGGGCCCTGCCCTGGGCCCCCTGCTCCCCTGCCCTTTGTTCAGTCACAGCAGAGATGGCCACACCCACTCCTTCAGTGAGGCCAGAGTTCCAACCACCCTCAGCCCCGCCCCCTCTCCGCAGTTTACCATGGACTACAGAGGCTGCATTCTGAGGCCAGGGCGGTCCGAGTATGCCAAGGGCAGACATGATGACCTTAAATGATTTCCTCTTGTGTCAGGTTTGGTAAACTTTAGGAGCTAGGAAATGGTCCACTTTACAGAAATGTTCAAATTTACTGGCATTTCATATATTCTCTGTTATAACATTGTCCTGGTTCTTTCTGTATATTCTTTACTTATGTTTTTGTTTTCCTTAATCAAAGTGTGTCTTTTCAATCTTTTCAAAGAAGATTCTTTGTACTTACTAAATCACCTCAATTTTATACGTTTTCTGTTGTATTAAGTTCTGCTCATATCTTTATTTATCTTTTTTCTATGTTCTCAGGGTTTATTGTTTTGATCTTCTGATGTCAATTAAAACACTTGGTTATTCATTTTAATAAATATTCTACTTATAAAGATTTGAACTTTTGAAGATTCCAGCTTACTTGTAAGTTTCTAAGGGTCAGGTCCTCTCCATTGTTGCTGGCCTAAGGTTTAGTTCACCATATAGCAATGTATATATTGACCTATTTTCCCCTCGACTTTCTGTGATTCCCTACATCTCACCTTTCTTTGCAGACAAGCCATTTGAAATACCCTTAACTTATTTCACAGCCAATAAGTCATTGAAATAATGTGTATTTTTAGAGAAATCTTCTTATATAATTAGGCAGAAAATCTCACCTGCCATAGTTTTCAAAACAGCATAATTTCACTCTTCTCAATGCTTAATCTGTTGTATTACACAACCTTTGAGTATTTAGCTTTATCAATGACATGTCCTTTAAAAATGTTTTAGAGATCCTACCAGTCTTTGAAAACATCCTTGTTCCTTGTTTCAGTTCCAGTTTTATGTATATATTCTGCCTTGCACCTGATTATTCCAACAATTGATGGATGGCCTTGGGAATCTAATTCTGGTATTGATAGTCTTTACTGATTGTCTCCCCTCGTAGCTGATTTTTTCATTATTGTGTAAATTTAGATCATGAGCTCATGTTTAGCTAAACAGCTGACCTTGTAAGACGCTTAGGTGTGAACGCTCGTAAGCTTCCGCAGAAAGACGGCAAAGATTTATTTGTGTCCCTCCAATGAGTTGCCCACGAGGACACCGTTTTCTACAAGTGTTGGTCCAATACTCCCTCTAGAGGAAGGGGACTCCGACAGGGCTGATTGGCGGCCCCCGATCTGGGGCAGGGGCAGTGGGCAGCCTGTGGCCCGGGCAGGAGCCTCTTTGCATGTGTCCCTGGGACACATCTGCCTGCGAACTTCGGTCACCTGGCAGGAAGCTACGATGCCCAGACCTATGGTTAGCTGTGCAGCGAGGTGTACTGTGAGGACAGGTTCCACACACACTTCAAGTAAGAGGTCGGCCTGAGTGGAAAGGTGAGAGTTTGGGCAGCTGTGCAGACAAAGAAGGCGCCCTTTGGCCTGGGCCTAAATGCTTGTGACACCCCACTGGACCTGCCGTGCTCTGAGGGCGCTGCCCTGGGCCCCCTGCTCCCCTGCCCTTTGTTCAGTCACAGCAGAGATGGCCACACCCACTACTTCAGTGAGGCCAGAGTTCCAACCACCCTCAGCCCCGCCCCCTCTCCGCAGGTTACCCTGGACTACAGAGGCTGCATCCTGAGGCCAGGGCGTTCCGAGAATGCCAAGGGCAGACATGATGACCTTAAATGATTTCCTCTTGTGTCAGGTTTGGTAAACTTTAGGAGCTAGGAAATGGTCCACTTTACAGAAATGTTCAAATTTACTGGCATTTCATATATTCTCTGCTATAACATTGTCCTGATTCTTTCTGTATATTCTTTACTTATGTTTTTGTTTTCCTTAATCAAAGTGTGTCTTTTCAATCTTTTCAAAGAAGATTCTTTGGACTTACTAAATCACCTCAATTTTATACGTTTTCTGATGTATTAAGTTCTGCTCATATCTTTATTTATCTTTTTTCTATGTTCTCAGGGTTTATTGTTTTGATCTTCTGATGTCAATTAAAACACTTGGTTATTCATTTTAATAAATATTTTACTTATAAAGATTTGAACTTTTGAAGATTCCAGCTTACTTGTAAGTTTCTAAGGGTCAGGTCCTCTCCATTGTTGCTGGCCTAAGGTTTAGTTCACCATATAGCAATGTATATATTGACCTATTTTCCCCTCGACTTTCTGTGATTCCCTACATCTCACCTTTCTTTGCAGACAAGCCATTTGAAATACCCTTAACTTATTTCACAGCCAATAAGTCATTGAAATAATGTGTATTTTTAGAGAAATCTTCATATATAATTAGGCAGAAAATCTCACTTGCCATAGTTTTCAAAACAGCATAATTTCACTCTTCTCAATGCTTAATCTGTTGTATTACACAACCTTTGAGTATTTAGCTTTATGAATGACATGTAGAGATCCTACCAGTCTTTGAAAACATCATTGTTCCTTGTTTCAGGTCCAGTTTTATATATATATTCTGCCTTGCACCTGATTATTCCAACAATTGATGGATGGCCTTGGGAATCTAATTCTGGTATTGATAGTCTTTACTGATTGTCTCCCCTCATAGCTGATTTTTTCGTTATTGTGTAAATTTAGATCATGAGCTCATGTTTAGCTAAACAGCTGACCTTGTAAGACGCTTAGGTGTGAACGCTCGTAAGCTTCCGCAGAAAGACGGCAAAGATTTATTTGTGTCCCTCCAATGAGTTGCCCACGAGGACACCGTTTTCTACAAGTGTTGGTCCAATACTCCCTCTAGAGGAAGGGGACTCCGACAGGGCTGATTGGCGGCCCCCGATCTGGGGCAGGGGCAGTGGGCAGCCTGTGGCCCGGGCAGGAGCGTCTTTGCATGTGTCCCTGGGACACATCTGCCTGCGAACTTCGGTCACCTGGCAGGAAGCTATGATGCCCAAACCTATGGGTAGCTGTGCAGCGAGGTGTACTGTGAGGACAGGTTCCACACACACTTCAAGTAAGAGGTCGGCCTGAGTGGAAAGGTGAGAGTTTGGGCAGCTGTGCAGACAAAGAAGGCGCCCTTTGGCCTGGGCCTAAATGGTTGTGACACGCCACTGGACCTGCCGTGCTCTGAGGGCCCTGCCCTGGGACCCCTGCTCCCCTGCCCTTTGTTCAGTCACAGCAGAGATGGCCACACCCACTCCTTCAGTGAGGCCAGAGTTCCAACCACCCTCAGCCCCGCCCCATCTCCGCAGGTTACCATGGACTACAGAGGCTGCATCCTGAGGCCAGGGCGGTCCGAGAATGCCAAGGGCAGACATGATGACCTTAAATGATTTCCTCTTGTGTCAGGTTTGGTAAACTTTAGGAGCTAGGAAATGGTCCACTTTACAGAAATGTTCAAATTTACTGGCATTTCATATATTCTCTGCTAAAACATTGTCCTGATTCTTTCTGTATATTCTTTACTTATGTTTTTGTTTTCCTTAATCAAAGTGTGTCTTTTCAATCTTTTCAAAGAAGATTCTTTGGACTTACTAAATCACCTCAATTTTATACGTTTTCTGTTGTATTAAGTTCTGCTCATATCTTTATTTATCTTTTTTCTATGTTCTCAGGGTTTATTGTTTTGATCTTCTGATGTCAATTAAAACACTTGGTTATTCATTTTAATAAATATTTTACTTATAAAGATTTGAGCTTTTGACGATTCCAGCTTACTTGTAAGTTTCAAAGGGTCAGGTCCTCTCCATGGTTGCTGGCCTAAGGTTTAGTTCACCATATAGCAATGTATATATTGACCTATTTTCCCCTCGACTTTCTGTGATTCCCTACATCTCACCTTTCTTTGCAGACAAGCCATTTGAAATACCCTTAACTTATTTCACAGCCAATAAGTCATTGAAATAATGTGTATTTTTAGAGAAATCTTCTTATATAATTAGGCAGAAAATCTCACCTGCCATAGTTTTCAAAACAGCATAATTTCACTCTTCTCAATGCTTAATCTGTTGTATTACACAACCTTTGAGTATTTAGCTTTATCAATGACATGTCCTTTAAAAATGTTTTAGAGATCCTACCAGTCTTTGAAAACATCCTTGTTCCTTGTTTCAGTTCCAGTTTTATGTATATATTCTGCCTTGCACCTGATTATTCCAACAATTGATGGATGGCCTTGGGAATCTAATTCTGGTATTGATAGTCTTTACTGATTGTCTCCCCTCGTAGCTGATTTCTTCATTATTGTGTAAATTTAGATCATGAGCTCATGTTTAGCTAAACAGCTGACCTTGTAAGACGCTTAGGTGTGAACGCTCGTAAGCTTCCGCAGAAAGACGGCAAATATTTATTTCTGTCCCTCCAATGAGTTGCCCACGAGGACACCGTTTTCTACAAGTGTTGGTCCAATACTCCCTCTAGAGGAAGGGGACTCCGACAGGGCTGATTGGCGGCCCCCGATCTGTGGCAGGGGCAGTGGGCAGCCTGTGGCCCGGGCTGGAGACTCTTTGCATGTGTCCCTGGGACACATCTGCCTGCGAACTTCGGTCACCTGGCAGGAAGCTACGATGCCCAGACCTATGGGTAGCTGTGCAGCGAGGTGTACTGTGAGGACAGGTTCCACACACACTTCAAGTAAGAGGTCGGCCTGAGTGGAAAGGTGAGAGTTTGGGCAGCTGTGCAGACAAAGAAGGCGCCCTTTGGCCTGGGCCTAAATGCTTGTGACAGCCCACTGGACCTGCCGTGCTCTGAGGGCCCTGCCCTCTGCCCCCTGCTCCACTGCCCTTTGTTCAGTCACAGCAGAGATGGCCACACCCACTCCTTCAGTGAGGGCAGAGTTCCAACCACCCTCAGCCCCGCCCCCTCTCCGCAGGTTACCATGGACTACAGAGGCTGCATCCTGAGGCCAGGGCGTTCCGAGAATGCCAAGGGCAGTCATGATGACCTTAAATGATTTCCTCTTGTGTCAGGTTTGGTAAACTTTAGGAGCTAGGAAATGGTCCACTTTACAGAAATGTTCAAATTTACTGGCATTTCATATATTCTCTGTTATAACATTGTCCTGGTTCTTTCTGTATATTCTTTACTTATGTTTTTGTTTTCCTTAATCAAAGTGTGTCTTTTCAATCTTTTCAAAGAAGATTCTTTGGACTTACTAAATCACCTCAATTTTATCCGTTTTCTGTTGTATTAAGTTCTGCTCATATCTTTATTTATCTTTTTTCTATGTTCTCAGGGTTTATTGTTTTGATCTTCTGATGTCAATTAAAACACTTGGTTATTCATTTTAATAAATATTCTACTTATAAAGATTTGAACTTTTGAAGATTCCAGCTTACTTGTAAGTTTCTAAGGGTCAGGTCCTCTCCATTGTTGCTGGCCTAAGGTTTAGTTCACCATATAGCAATGTATATATTGACCTATTTTCCCCTCGACTTTCTGTGATTCCCTACATCTCACCTTTCTTTGCAGACAAGCCATTTGAAATACCCTTAACTTATTTCACAGCCAATAAGTCATTGAAATAATGTGTATTTTTAGAGAAATCTTCTTATATAATTAGGCAGAAAATCTCACCTGCCATAGTTTTCAAAACAGCATAATTTCACTCTTCTCAATGCTTAATCTGTTGTATTACACAACCTTTGAGTATTTAGCTTTATCAATGACATGTCCTTTAAAAATGTTTTAGAGATCCTACCAGTCTTTGAAAACATCCTTGTTCCTTGTTTCAGTTCCATTTTTTGTATATATTCTGCCTTGCACCTGATTATTCCAACAATTGATGGATGGCCTTGGGAATCTAATTCTGGTATTGATAGTCTTTACTGATTGTCTCCCCTCGTAGCTGATTTCTTCATTATTGTGTAAATTTAGATCATGAGCTCATGTTTAGCTAAACAGCTGACCTTGTAAGACGCTTAGGTGTGAACGCTCGTAAGCTTCAGGAGAAAGACGGCAAAGATTTATTTGTGTCCCTCCAATGAGTTGCCCACGAGGACACCGTTTTCTACAAGTGTTGGTCCAATACTCCCTCTAGAGGAAGGGGACTCCGACAGGGCTGATTGGTGGCCCCCGATCTGGGGCAGGGGCAGTGGGCAGCCTGTGGCCCGGGCTGGAGACTCTTTGCATGTGTCCCTGGGACACATCTGCCTGCGAACTTCGGTCACCTGGCAGGAAGCTACGATGCCCAGACCTATGGTTAGGTGTGCAGCGAGGTGTACTGTGAGGACAGGTTCCACACACACTTCAAGTAAGAGGTCGGCCTGAGTGGAAAGGTGAGAGTTTGGGCAGCTGTGCAGACAAAGAAGGCGCCCTTTGGCCTGGGCCTAAATGCTTGTGACAGCCCACTGGACCTGCCGTGCTCTGAGGGCCCTGCCCTGGGCCCCCTGCTCCCCTGCCCTTTGTTCAGTCACAGCAGAGATGGCCACACCCACTCCTTCAGTGAGGGCAGAGTTCCAACCACCCTCAGCCCCGCCCCCTCTCCGCAGGTTACCATGGACTACAGAGGCTGCATCCTGAGGCCAGGGCGTTCCGAGAATGCCAAGGGCAGTCATGATGACCTTAAATGATTTCCTCTTGTGTCAGGTTTGGTAAACTTTAGGAGCTAGGAAATGGTCCACTTTACAGAAATGTTCAAATTTACTGGCATTTCATATATTCTCTGTTATAACATTGTCCTGGTTCTTTCTGTATATTCTTTACTTATGTTTTTGTTTTCCTTAATCAAAGTGTGTCTTTTCAATCTTTTCAAAGAAGATTCTTTTGACTTACTAAATCACCTCAATTTTATCCGTTTTCTGTTGTATTAAGTTCTGCTCATATCTTTATTTATCTTTTTTCTATGTTCTCAGGGTTTATTGTTTTGATCTTCTGATGTCAATTAAAACACTTGGTTATTCATTTTAATAAATATTCTACTTATAAAGATTTGAACTTTTGAAGATTCCAGCTTACTTGTAAGTTTCTAAGGGTCAGGTCCTCTCCATTGTTGCTGGCCTAAAGTTTAGTTCACCATATAGCAATGTATATATTGACCTATTTTCCCCTCGACTTTCTGTGATTCCCTACATCTCACCTTTCTTTGCAGACAAGCCATTTGAAATACCCTTAACTTATTTCACAGCCAATAAGTCATTGAAATAATGTGTATTTTTAGAGAAATCTTCTTATATAATTAGGCAGAAAATCTCACCTGCCATAGTTTTCAAAACAGCATAATTTCACTCTTCTCAATGCTTAATCTGTTGTATTACACAACCTTTGAGTATTTAGCTTTATCAATGACATGTCCTTTAAAAATGTTTTAGAGATCCTACCAGTCTTTGAAAACATCCTTGTTCCTTGTTTCAGTTCCATTTTTTGTATATATTCTGCCTTGCACCTGATTATTCCAACAATTGATGGATGGCCTTGGGAATCTAATTCTGGTATTGATACTCTTTACTGATTGTCTCTCCTCGTAGCTGATTTCTTCATTATTGTGTAAATTTAGATCATGAGCTCATGTTTAGCTAAACAGCTGACCTTGTAAGACGCTTACGTGTGAACGCTCGTAATCTTCAGGGGAAGTCAGCAAAATTTATTTGTGTCCCTCCAATGAGTTGCCCACGAGGACACCGTTTTCTACAAGTGTTGGTCCAATACACCCTCTAGAGGAAGGGGACTCCGACAGGGCTGATTGGCGGCCCCCGATCTGGGGCAGGGGCAGTGGGCAGCCTGTGGCACGGGCTGGAGCCTCTTTGCATGTGTCCCTGGGACACATCTGCCTGCGAACTTCGGTCACCTGGCAGGAAGCTACGATGCCCAGACCTATGGTTAGCTGTGCAGCGAGGTGTACTGTGAGGACAGGTTCCACACACACTTCAAGTAAGAGGTCGGCCTGAGTGGAAAGGTGAGAGTTTGGGCAGCTGTGCAGACAAAGAAGGCGTCCTTTGGCCTGGGCCTAAATGCTTGTGACAGCCCACTGGACCTGCCGTGCTCTGAGGGCCCTGCCCTGGGCCCCCTGCTCCCCTGCCCTTTGTTCAGTCACAGCAGAGATGGCCACACCCACTCCTTCAGTGAGGCCAGAGTTCCAACCACCCTCAGCCCCGCCCCCTCTCCGCAGGTTACCATGGACTACAGAGGCTGCATTCTGAGGCCAGGGCGGTCCGAGAATGCCAAGGGCAGACATGATGACCTTAAATGATTTCCTCTTGTGTCAGGTTTGGTAAACTTTAGGAGCTAGGAAATGGTCCACTTTACAGAAATGTTCAAATTTACTGGCATTTCATATATTCTCTGTTATAACATTGTCCTGATTCTTTCTGTATATTCTTTACTTATGTTTTTGTTTTCCTTAATCAAAGTGTGTCTTTTCAATCTTTTCAAAGAAGATTCTTTGGACTTACTAAATCACCTGAATTTTACACGTTTTCTGTTGTATTAAGTTCTGCTCATATCTTTATTTATCTTTTTTCTATGTTCTCAGGGTTTATTGTTTTGATCTTCTGATGTCAATTAAAACACTTGGTTATTCATTTTAATAAATATTTTACTTATAAATATTTGAACTTTGGAAGATTCCAGCTTACTTGTAAGTTTCTAAGGGTCAGGTCCTCTCCATTGTTGCTGGCCTAAGGTTTAGTTCACCATATAGCAATGTATATATTGACCTATTTTCCCCTCGACTTTCTGTGATTCCCTACATCTCACCTTTCTTTGCAGACAAGCCATTTGAAATACCCTTAACTTATTTCACATCCAATAAGTCATTGAAATAATGTATATTTTTAGAGAAATCTTCTTATATAATTAGGCAGAAAATCTCACCTGCCATAGTTTTCAAAACAGCATAATTTCACTCTTCTCAATGCTTAATCTGTTGTATTACACAACCTTTGAGTATTTAGCTTTATCAATGACATGTCCTTTAAAAATGTTTTAGAGATCCTACCAGTCTTTGAAAACATCCTTGTTCCTTTTTTCAGGTCCAGTTTTATGTATATATTCTGCCTTGCACCTGATTATTCCAACAATTGATGGATGGCCTTGGGAATCTAATTCTGGTATTGATAGTCTTTACTGATTGTCTCCCCTCGTAGCTGATTTCTTCATTATTGTGTAAATTTAGATCATGAGCTCATGTTTAGCTAAACAGCTGACCTTGTAAGACGCTTAGGTGTGAACGCTCGTAAGCTTCCGCAGAAAGACGGCAAAGATTTATTTGTGTCCCTCCAATGAGTTGCCCACGAGGACCCCGTTTTCTACAAGTGTTGGTCCAATACTCCCTCTAGAGGAAAGGGACTCCGACAGGGCTGATTGGCGGCCCCCGATCTGGGGCAGGGGCAGTGGGCAGCCTGTGGCACGCTGGAGCCTCTTTGCATGTGTCCCTGGGACACATCTGCCTGCGAACTTCGGTCACCTGGCAGGAAGCTACGATGCCCAGACCTATGGTTAGCTGTGCAGCGAGGTGTACTGTGAGGACAGGTTCCACACACACTTCAAGTAAGAGGTCGGCCTGAGTGGAAAGGTGAGAGTTTGGGCAGCTGTGCAGACAAAGAAGGCGTCCTTTGGCCTGGGCCTAAATGCTTGTGACAGCCCACTGGACCTGCCGTGCTCTGAGGGCCCTGCCCTGGGCCCCCTGCTCCCCTGCCCTTTGTTCAGTCACAGCAGAGATGGCCACACCCACTCCTTCAGTGAGGCCAGAGTTCCAACCACCCTCAGCCCCGCCCCCTCTCCGCAGTTTACCATGGACTACAGAGGCTGCATTCTGAGGCCAGGGCGGTCCGAGTATGCCAAGGGCAGACATGATGACCTTAAATGATTTCCTCTTGTGTCAGGTTTGGTAAACTTTAGGAGCTAGGAAATGGTCCACTTTACAGAAATGTTCAAATTTACTGGCATTTCATATATTCTCTGTTATAACATTGTCCTGGTTCTTTCTGTATATACTTTACTTATGTTTTTGTTTTCCTTAATCAAAGTGTGTCTTTTCAATCTTTTCAAAGAAGATTCTTTGGACTTACTAAATCACCTCAATTTTATACGTTTTCTGTTGTATTAAGTTCTGCTCATATCTTTATTTATCTTTTTTCTATGTTCTCAGGGTTTATTGTTTTGATCTTCTGATGTCAATTAAAACACTTGGTTATTCATTTTAATAAATATTCTACTTATAAAGATTTGAACTTTTGAAGATTCCAGCTTACTTGTAAGTTTCTAAGGGTCAGGTCCTCTCCATTGTTGCTGGCCTAAGGTTTAGTTCACCATATAGCAATGTATATATTGACCTATTTTCCCCTCGACTTTCTGTGATTCCCTACATCTCACCTTTCTTTGCAGACAAGCCATTTGAAATACCCTTAACTTATTTCACAGCCAATAAGTCATTGAAATAATGTGTATTTTTAGAGAAATCTTCTTATATAATTAGGCAGAAAATCTCACCTGCCATAGTTTTCAAAACAGCATAATTTCACTCTTCTCAATGCTTAATCTGTTGTATTACACAACCTTTGAGTATTTAGCTTTATCAATGACATGTAGAGATCCTACCAGTCTTTGAAAACATCCTTGTTCCTTGTTTCAGGTCCAGTTTTCTATATATATTCTGCCTTGCACCTGATTATTCCAACAATTGATGGATGGCCTTGGGAATCTAATTCTGGTATTGATAGTCTTTACTGATTGTCTCCCCTCGTAGCTGATTTTTTCATTATTGTGTAAATTTAGATCATGAGCTCATGTTTAGCTAAACAGCTGACCTTGTAAGACGCTTAGGTGTGAACGCTCGTAAGCTTCCGCAGAAAGACGGCAAAGATTTATTTGTGTCCCTCCAATGAGTTGCCCACGAGGACACCGTTTTCTACAAGTGTTGGTCCAATACTCCCTCTAGAGGAAGGGGACTCCGACAGGGCTGATTGGCGGCCCCCGATCTGGGGCAGGGGCAGTGGGCAGCCTGTGGCCCGGGCAGGAGCCTCTTTGCATGTGTCCCTGGGACACATCTGCCTGCGAACTTCGGTCACCTGGCAGGAAGCTACGATGCCCAGACCTATGGTTAGCTGTGCAGCGAGGTGTACTGTGAGGACAGGTTCCACACACACTTCAAGTAAGAGGTCGGCCTGAGTGGAAATGTGAGAGTTTGGGCAGCTGTGCAGACAAAGAAGGCGCCCTTTGGCCTGGGCCTAAATGCTTGTGACACCCCACTGGACCTGCCGTGCTCTGAGGGCGCTGCCCTGGGCCCCCTGCTCCCCTGCCCTTTGTTCAGTCACAGCAGAGATGGCCACACCCACTACTTCAGTGAGGCCAGAGTTCCAACCACCCTCAGCCCCGCCCCCTCTCCGCAGGTTACCCTGGACTACAGAGGCTGCATCCTGAGGCCAGGGCGTTCCGAGAATGCCAAGGGCAGACATGATGACCTTAAATGATTTCCTCTTGTGTCAGGTTTGGTAAACTTTAGGAGCTAGGAAATGGTCCACTTTACAGAAATGTTCAAATTTACTGGCATTTCATATATTCTCTGCTATAACATTGTCCTGATTCTTTCTGTATATTCTTTACTTATGTTTTTGTTTTCCTTAATCAAAGTGTGTCTTTTCAATCTTTTCAAAGAAGATTCTTTGGACTTACTAAATCACCTCAATTTTATACGTTTTCTGATGTATTAAGTTCTGCTCATATCTTTATTTATCTTTTTTCTATGTTCTCAGGGTTTATTGTTTTGATCTTCTGATGTCAATTAAAACACTTGGTTATTCATTTTAATAAATATTTTACTTATAAAGATTTGAACTTTTGAAGATTCCAGCTTACTTGTAAGTTTCTAAGGGTCAGGTCCTCTCCATTGTTGCTGGCCTAAGGTTTAGTTCACCATATAGCAATGTATATATTGACCTATTTTCCCCTCGACTTTCTGTGATTCCCTACATCTCACCTTTCTTTGCAGACAAGCCATTTGAAATACCCTTAACTTATTTCACAGCCAATAAGTCATTGAAATAATGTGTATTTTTAGAGAAATCTTCATATATAATTAGGCAGAAAATCTCACTTGCCATAGTTTTCAAAACAGCATAATTTCACTCTTCTCAATGCTTAATCTGTTGTATTACACAACCTTTGAGTATTTAGCTTTATGAATGACATGTAGAGATCCTACCAGTCTTTGAAAACATCATTGTTCCTTGTTTCAGGTCCAGTTTTATATATATATTCTGCCTTGCACCTGATTATTCCAACAATTGATGGATGGCCTTGGGAATCTAATTCTGGTATTGATAGTCTTTACTGATTGTCTCCCCTCATAGCTGATTTTTTCGTTATTGTGTAAATTTAGATCATGAGCTCATGTTTAGCTAAACAGCTGACCTTGTAAGACGCTTAGGTGTGAACGCTCGTAAGCTTCCGCAGAAAGACGGCAAAGATTTATTTGTGTCCCTCCAATGAGTTGCCCACGAGGACACCGTTTTCTACAAGTGTTGGTCCAATACTCCCTCTAGAGGAAGGGGACTCCGACAGGGCTGATTGGCGGCCCCCGATCTGGGGCAGGGGCAGTGGGCAGCCTGTGGCCCGGGCAGGAGCGTCTTTGCATGTGTCCCTGGGACACATCTGCCTGCGAACTTCGGTCACCTGGCAGGAAGCTATGATGCCCAAACCTATGGGTAGCTGTGCAGCGAGGTGTACTGTGAGGACAGGTTCCACACACACTTCAAGTAAGAGGTCGGCCTGAGTGGAAAGGTGAGAGTTTGGGCAGCTGTGCAGACAAAGAAGGCGCCCTTTGGCCTGGGCCTAAATGGTTGTGACACGCCACTGGACCTGCCGTGCTCTGAGGGCCCTGCCCTGGGACCCCTGCTCCCCTGCCCTTTGTTCAGTCACAGCAGAGATGGCCACACCCACTCCTTCAGTGAGGCCAGAGTTCCAACCACCCTCAGCCCCGCCCCATCTCCGCAGGTTACCATGGACTACAGAGGCTGCATCCTGAGGCCAGGGCGGTCCGAGAATGCCAAGGGCAGACATGATGACCTTAAATGATTTCCTCTTGTGTCAGGTTTGGTAAACTTTAGGAGCTAGGAAATGGTCCACTTTACAGAAATGTTCAAATTTACTGGCATTTCATATATTCTCTGCTAAAACATTGTCCTGAATCTTTCTGTATATTCTTTACTTATGTTTTTGTTTTCCTTAATCAAAGTGTGTCTTTTCAATCTTTTCAAAGAAGATTCTTTGGACTTACTAAATCACCTCAATTTTATACGTTTTCTGTTGTATTAAGTTCTGCTCATATCTTTATTTATCTTTTTTCTATGTTCTCAGGGTTTATTGTTTTGATCTTCTGATGTCAATTAAAACACTTGGTTATTCATTTTAATAAATATTTTACTTATAAAGATTTGAGCTTTTGACGATTCCAGCTTACTTGTAAGTTTCAAAGGGTCAGGTCCTCTCCATGGTTGCTGGCCTAAGGTTTAGTTCACCATATAGCAATGTATATATTGACCTATTTTCCCCTCGACTTTCTGTGATTCCCTACATCTCACCTTTCTTTGCAGACAAGCCATTTGAAATACCCTTAACTTATTTCACAGCCAATAAGTCATTGAAATAATGTGTATTTTTAGAGAAATCTTCTTATATAATTAGGCAGAAAATCTCACCTGCCATAGTTTTCAAAACAGCATAATTTCACTCTTCTCAATGCTTAATCTGTTGTATTACACAACCTTTGAGTATTTAGCTTTATCAATGACATGTCCTTTAAAAATGTTTTAGAGATCCTACCAGTCTTTGAAAACATCCTTGTTCCTTGTTTCAGTTCCAGTTTTATGTATATATTCTGCCTTGCACCTGATTATTCCAACAATTGATGGATGGCCTTGGGAATCTAATTCTGGTATTGATAGTCTTTACTGATTGTCTCCCCTCGTAGCTGATTTTTTCATTATTGTGTAAATTTAGATCATGAGCTCATGTTTAGCTAAACAGCTGACCTTGTAAGACGCTTAGGTGTGAACGCTCGTAAGCTTCCGCAGAAAGACGGCAAAGATTTATTTGTGTCCCTCCAATGAGTTGCCCACGAGGACACCGTTTTCTACAAGTGTTGGTCCAATACTCCCTCTAGAGGAAGGGGACTCCGACAGGGCTGATTGGCGGCCCCCGATCTGGGGCAGGGGTATTGGGGAGCCTGTGGCCCGGGCAGGAGCCTCTTTGCATGTGTCCCTGGGACACATCTGCCTGCGAACTTCGGTCACCTGGCAGAAAGCTACGATGCCCAGACCTATGGTTAGCTGTGCAGCGAGGTGTACTGTGAGGACAGGTTCCACACACACTTCAAGTAAGAGGTCGGCCTGAGTGGAAAGGTGAGAGTTTGGGCAGCTGTGCAGACAAAGAAGGCGCCCTTTGGCCTGGGCCTAAATGCTTGTAACACCCCACTGGACCGGCCGTGCTCTGAGGGGCCTGCCCTGGGCCCCCTGCTCCCCTGACCTTTGTTCAGTCACAGCAGAGATGGCCACACCCACTCCTTCAGTGAGGCCAGAGTTCCAACCCCCCTCAGCCCCGCCCACTCTCCGCAGGTTACCATGGACTACAGAGGCTGCATCCTGAGGCCAGGGCGGTCCGAGAATGCCAAGGGCAGACATGATGACCTTAAATGATTTCCTCTTGTGTCAGGTTTGGTAAACTTTAGGAGCTAGGAAATGGTCCACTTTACAGAAATGTTCAAATTTACTGGCATTTCATATATTCTCTGTTATAACATTGTCCTGGTTCTTTCTGTATATTCTTTACTTATGTTTTTGTTTTCCTTAATCAAAGTGTGTCTTTTCAATCTTTTCAAAGAAGATTCTTTGGACTTACTAAATCACCTCAATTTTATCCGTTTTCTGTTGTATTAAGTTCTGCTCATATGTTTATTTATCTTTTTTCTATGTTCTCAGGGTTTATTGTTTTGTTCTTCTGATGTCAATTAAAACACTTGGTTATTCATTTTAATAAATATTTTACTTATAAAGATTTGAACTTTTGAAGATTCCAGCTTACTTGTAAGTTTCTAAGGGTCAGGTCCTCTCCATTGTTGCTGGCCTAAGGTTTAGTTCACCATATAGCAATGTATATATTGACCTATTTTCCCCTCGACTTTCTGTGATTCCCTACATCTCACCTTTCTTTGCAGACAAGCCATTTGAAATACCCTTAACTTATTTCACAGCCAATAAATCATTGAAATAATGTGTATTTTTAGAGAAATCTTCTTATATAATTAGGCAGAAAATCTCACCTGCCATAGTTTTCAAAACAGCATAATTTCACTCTTCTCAAAGCTTAATCTGTTGTATTACACAACCTTTGAGTATTTAGCTTTATCAATGAAATGTAGAGATCCTACCAGTCTTTGAAAACATCCTTGTTCCTTGTTTCAGTTCCAGTTTTATGTATATATTCTGCCTTGCACCTGATTATTCCAACAATTGATGGATGGCCTTGGGAATCTAATTCTGGTATTGATAGTCTTTACTGACTGTCTCCCCTCGTAGCTGATTTTTTCATTATTGTGTAAATTTAGATCATGAGCTCATGTTTAGCTAAACAGCTGACCTTGTAAGACGCTTAGGTGTGAACGCTCGTAAGCTTCCGCCGAAAGACGGCAAAGATTTATTTGTGTCCCTCCAATGAGTTGCCCACGAGGACACCGTTTTCTACAAGTGTTGGTCCAATACTCCCTCTAGAGGAAGGGGACTCCGACAGGGCTGATTGGCGGCCCCCGATCTGGGGCAGGGGCAGTGGGCAGCCTGTGGCCCGGGCAGGAGCCTCTTTGCATGTGTCCCTGGGACACATCTGCCTCGAACTTCGGTCACCTGGCAGGAAGCTACGATGCCCAGACCTATGGTTAGCTGTGCAGCGAGGTGTACTGTGAGGACAGGTTCCACACACACTTCAAGTAAGAGGTCGGCCTGAGTGGAAAGGTGAGAGTTTGGGCAGCTGTGCAGACAAAGAAGGCGCCCTTTGGCCTAGGCCTAAATGCTTGTGACACCCCACTGGACCTGCCATGCTCTGAGGGCCCTGCCCTGGGCCCCCTGCTCCCCTGCCCTTTGTTCAGTCACAGCAGAGATGGCCACACCCACTCCTTCAGTGAGGCCAGAGTTCCAACCACCCTCAGCCCCGCCCCCTCTCCGCAGGTTACAATGGACAACAGATGCTGCATCCTGAGGCCAGGGCGGTCCGAGAATACCAAGGGCAGACATGATGACCTTAAATGATTTCCTCTTGTGTCAGGTTTGGTAAACTTTAGAAGCTAGGAAATGGTCCACTTTACAGAAATGTTCAAATTTACTGGCATTTCATATATTCTCTGTTATAACATTGTCCTGATTCTTTCTGTATATTCTTTACTTATGTTTTTGTTTTCCTTAATCAAAGTGTGTCTTTTCAATCTTTTCAAAGAAGATTCTTTGGACTTGCTAAATCACCTGAATTTTATACGTTTTCTGTTGTATTAAGTTCTGCTCATATCTTTATTTATCTTTTTTCTATGTTCTCAGGGTTTATTGTTTTGATCTTCTGATGTCAATTAAAACACTTGGTTATTCATTTTAATAAATATTTTACTTATAAATATTTGAACTTTGGAATATTCCAGCTTACTTGTAAGTTTCTAAGGGTCAGGTCCTCTCCATTGTTGCTGGCCTAAGGTTTAGTTCACCATATAGCAATGTATATATTGACCTATTTTCCCCTCGACTTTCTGTGATTCCCTACATCTCACCTTTCTTTGCAGACAAGCCATTTGAAATACCCTTAACTTATTTCACAGCCAATAAGTCATTGAAATAATGTGTATTTTTAGAGAAATCTTCTTATATAATTAGGCAGAAAATCTCACCTGCCATAGTTTTCAAAACAGCATAATTTCACTCTTCTCAATGCTTAATCTGTTGTATTACACAACCTTTGAGTATTTAGCTTTATCAATGACATGTCCTTTAAAAATGTTTTAGAGATCCTACCAGTCTTTGAAAACATCCTTGTTCCTTGTTTCAGTTCCAGTTTTATGTATATATTCTGCCTTGCACCTGATTATTCCAACAATTGATGGATGGCCTTGGGAATCTAATTCTGGTATTGATAGTCTTTACTGATTGTCTCCCCTCGTAGCTGATTTCTTCAGTATTGTGTAAATTTAGATCATGAGCTCATGTTTAGCTAAACAGCTGACCTTGTAAGACGCTTAGGTGTGAACGCTCATAAGCTTCCGCAGAAAGACGGCAAAGATTTATTTGTGTCCCTCCAATGAGTTGCCCACGAGGACACCGTTTTCTACAAGTGTTGGTCCAATACTCCCTCTAGAGGAAGGGGACTCCGACAGGGCTGATTGGCGGCCCCCGATCTGGGGCAGGGGCAGTGGGCAGCCTGTGGCCCGGGCTGGAGCCTCTTTGCATGTGTCCCTGGGACACATCTGCCTGCGAACTTCGGTCACCTGGCAGGAAGCTACGATGCCCAGACCTATGGGTAGCTCTGCAGCGAGGTGTACTGTGAGGACAGGTTCCACACACACTTCAAGTAAGAGGTCGGCCTGAGTGGAAAGGTGAGAGTTTGGGCAGCTGTGCAGACAAAGAAGGCGCCCTTTGGCCTGGGCCTAAATGCTTGTGACACCCCACTGGACCTGCCGTGCTCTGAGGGCCCTGCCCTGGGCCCCCTGCTCCCCTGCCCTTTGTTCAGTCACAGCAGAGATGGCCACACCCACTCCTTCAGTGAGGCCAGAGTTCCAACCACCCTCAGCCCCGCCCCCTCTCCGCAGGTTACCATGGACTACAGAGGCTGCATCCTGAGGCCAGGGCGTTCCGAGAATGCCAAGGGCAGACATGATGACCTTAAATGATTTCCTCTTGTGTCAGGTTTGGTAAACTTTAGGAGCTAGGAAATGGTCCACTTTACAGAAATGTTCAAATTTACTGGCATTTCATATATTCTCTGTTATAACATTGTCCTGGTTCTTTCTGTATATTTTTTACTTATGTTTTTGTTTTCCTTAATCAAAGTGTGTCTTTTCAATCTTTTCAAAGAAGATTCTTTGGACTTACTAAATCACCTCAATTTTATCCGTTTTCTGTTGTATTAAGTTCTGCTCATATCTTTATTTATCTTTTTTCTATGTTCTCAGGGTTTATTGTTTTGATCTTCTGATGTCAATTAAAACACTTGGTTATTCATTTTAATAAATATTCTACTTATAAAGATTTGAACTTTTGAAGATTCCAGCTTACTTGTAAGTTTCTAAGGGTCAGGTCCTCTCCATTGTTGCTGGCCTAAGGTTTAGTTCACCATATAGCAATGTATATATTGACCTATTTTCCCCTCGACTTTCTGTGATTCCCTACATCTCACCTTTCTTTGCAGACAAGCCATTTGAAATACCCTTAACTTATTTCACAGCCAATAAGTCATTGAAATAATGTGTATTTTTAGAGAAATCTTCTTATATAATTAGGCAGAAAATCTCACCTGCCATAGTTTTCAAAACAGCATAATTTCTCTCTTCTCAATGCTTAATCTGTGGTATTACACAACCTTTGAGTATTTAGCTTTATCAATGAAATGTAGAGATCCTACCAGTCTTTGAAAACATCCTTGTTCCTTGTTTCAGTTCCAGTTTTATGTATATATTCTGCCTTGCACCTGATTATTCCAACAATTGATGCATGGCCTTGGGAATCTAATTCTGGTATTGATAGTCTTTACTGATTGTCTCCCCTCGTAGCTGATTTCTTCATTATTGTGTAAATTTAGATCATGAGCTCATGTTTAGCTAAACAGCTGACCTTGTAAGACGCTTAGGTGTGAACGCTCGTAAGCTTCCGCCGAAAGACGGCAAAGATTTATTTGTGTCCCTCCAATGAGTTGCCCACGAGGACACCGTTTTCTACAAGTGTTGGTCCAATACTCCCTCTAGAGGAAGGGGACTCCGACAGGGCTGATTGGCGGCACCCGATCTGGGGCAGGGGCAGTGGGCAGCCTGTGGCCCGGGCAGGAGCCTCTTTGCATGTGTCCCTGGGACACATCTGCCTGCGAACTTCGGTCACCTGGCAGGAAGCTACGATGCCCAGACCTATGGTTAGCTGTGCAGCGAGGTGTACTGTGAGGACAGGTTCCACACACACTTCAAGTAAGAGGTCGGCCTGAGTGGAAAGGTGAGAGTTTGGGCAGCTGTGCAGACAAAGAAGGCGCCCTTTGGCCTAGGCCTAAATGCTTGTGACACCCCACTGGACCTGCCATGCTCTGAGGGCCCTGCCCTGGGCCCCCTGCTCCCCTGCCCTTTGTTCAGTCACAGCAGAGATGGCCACACCCACTCCTTCAGTGAGGCCAGAGTTCCAACCACCCTCAGCCCCGCCCCCTCTCCGCAGGTTACAATGGACAACAGAGGCTGCATCCTGAGGCCAGGGCGGTCCGAGAATACCAAGGGCAGACATGATGACCTTAAATGATTTCCTCTTGTGTCAGGTTTGGTAAACTTTAGGAGCTAGGAAATGGTCCACTTTACAGAAATGTTCAAATTTACTGGCATTTCATATATTCTCTGTTATAACATTGTCCTGATTCTTTCTGTATATTCTTTACTTATGTTTTTGTTTTCCTTAATCAAAGTGTGTCTTTTCAATCTTTTCAAAGAAGATTCTTTGGACTTGCTAAATCACCTGAATTTTATACGTTTTCTGTTGTATTAAGTTCTGCTCATATCTTTATTTATCTTTTTTCTATGTTCTCAGGGTTTATTGTTTTGATCTTCTGATGTCAATTAAAACACTTGGTTATTCATTTTAATAAATATTTTACTTATAAATATTTGAACTTTGGAATATTCCAGCTTACTTGTAAGTTTCTAAGGGTCAGGTCCTCTCCATTGTTGCTGGCCTAAGGTTTAGTTCACCATATAGCAATGTATATATTGACCTATTTTCCCCTCGACTTTCTGTGATTCCCTACATCTCACCTTTCTTTGCAGACAAGCCATTTGAAATACCCTTAACTTATTTCACAGCCAATAAGTCATTGAAATAATGTGTATTTTTAGAGAAATCTTCTTATATAATTAGGCAGAAAATCTCACCTGCCATAGTTTTCAAAACAGCATAATTTCACTCTTCTCAATGCTTAATCTGTTGTATTACACAACCTTTGAGTATTTAGCTTTATCAATGACATGTCCTTTAAAAATGTTTTAGAGATCCTACCAGTCTTTGAAAACATCCTTGTTCCTTGTTTCAGTTCCAGTTTTATGTATATATTCTGCCTTGCACCTGATTATTCCAACAATTGATGGATGGCCTTGGGAATCTAATTCTGGTATTGATAGTCTTTACTGATTGTCTCCCCTCGTAGCTGATTTTTTCATTATTGTGTAAATTTAGATCATGAGCTCATGTTTAGCTAAACAGCTGACCTTGTAAGACGCTTAGGTGTGAACGCTCGTAAGCT
This sequence comes from Mesoplodon mirus, assembly GCF_964341445.2. NCBI lineage: Eukaryota > Metazoa > Chordata > Mammalia > Artiodactyla > Ziphiidae > Mesoplodon > Mesoplodon mirus. The sequence goes on from NW_028295300.1 coordinate 244,249, forward strand.
TCCGCAGAAAGACGGCAAAGATTTATTTGTGTCCCTCCAATGAGTTGCCCACGAGGACACCGTTTTCTACAAGTGTTGGTCCAATACTCCCTCTAGAGGAAGGGGACTCCGACAGGGCTGATTGGCGGCCCCCGATCTGGGGCAGGGGTATTGGGGAGCCTGTGGCCCGGGCAGGAGCCTCTTTGCATGTGTCCCTGGGACACATCTGCCTGCGAACTTCGGTCACCTGGCAGAAAGCTACGATGCCCAGACCTATGGTTAGCTGTGCAGCGAGGTGTACTGTGAGGACAGGTTCCACACACACTTCAAGTAAGAGGTCGGCCTGAGTGGAAAGGTGAGAGTTTGGGCAGCTGTGCAGACAAAGAAGGCGCCCTTTGGCCTGGGCCTAAATGCTTGTAACACCCCACTGGACCGGCCGTGCTCTGAGGGGCCTGCCCTGGGCCCCCTGCTCCCCTGACCTTTGTTCAGTCACAGCAGAGATGGCCACACCCACTCCTTCAGTGAGGCCAGAGTTCCAACCCCCCTCAGCCCCGCCCACTCTCCGCAGGTTACCATGGACTACAGAGGCTGCATCCTGAGGCCAGGGCGGTCCGAGAATGCCAAGGGCAGACATGATGACCTTAAATGATTTCCTCTTGTGTCAGGTTTGGTAAACTTTAGGAGCTAGGAAATGGTCCACTTTACAGAAATGTTCAAATTTACTGGCATTTCATATATTCTCTGTTATAACATTGTCCTGGTTCTTTCTGTATATTCTTTACTTATGTTTTTGTTTTCCTTAATCAAAGTGTGTCTTTTCAATCTTTTCAAAGAAGATTCTTTGGACTTACTAAATCACCTCAATTTTATCCGTTTTCTGTTGTATTAAGTTCTGCTCATATGTTTATTTATCTTTTTTCTATGTTCTCAGGGTTTATTGTTTTGTTCTTCTGATGTCAATTAAAACACTTGGTTATTCATTTTAATAAATATTTTACTTATAAAGATTTGAACTTTTGAAGATTCCAGCTTACTTGTAAGTTTCTAAGGGTCAGGTCCTCTCCATTGTTGCTGGCCTAAGGTTTAGTTCACCATATAGCAATGTATATATTGACCTATTTTCCCCTCGACTTTCTGTGATTCCCTACATCTCACCTTTCTTTGCAGACAAGCCATTTGAAATACCCTTAACTTATTTCACAGCCAATAAATCATTGAAATAATGTGTATTTTTAGAGAAATCTTCTTATATAATTAGGCAGAAAATCTCACCTGCCATAGTTTTCAAAACAGCATAATTTCACTCTTCTCAAAGCTTAATCTGTTGTATTACACAACCTTTGAGTATTTAGCTTTATCAATGAAATGTAGAGATCCTACCAGTCTTTGAAAACATCCTTGTTCCTTGTTTCAGTTCCAGTTTTATGTATATATTCTGCCTTGCACCTGATTATTCCAACAATTGATGGATGGCCTTGGGAATCTAATTCTGGTATTGATAGTCTTTACTGACTGTCTCCCCTCGTAGCTGATTTTTTCATTATTGTGTAAATTTAGATCATGAGCTCATGTTTAGCTAAACAGCTGACCTTGTAAGACGCTTAGGTGTGAACGCTCGTAAGCTTCCGCCGAAAGACGGCAAAGATTTATTTGTGTCCCTCCAATGAGTTGCCCACGAGGACACCGTTTTCTACAAGTGTTGGTCCAATACTCCCTCTAGAGGAAGGGGACTCCGACAGGGCTGATTGGCGGCCCCCGATCTGGGGCAGGGGCAGTGGGCAGCCTGTGGCCCGGGCAGGAGCCTCTTTGCATGTGTCCCTGGGACACATCTGCCTCGAACTTCGGTCACCTGGCAGGAAGCTACGATGCCCAGACCTATGGTTAGCTGTGCAGCGAGGTGTACTGTGAGGACAGGTTCCACACACACTTCAAGTAAGAGGTCGGCCTGAGTGGAAAGGTGAGAGTTTGGGCAGCTGTGCAGACAAAGAAGGCGCCCTTTGGCCTAGGCCTAAATGCTTGTGACACCCCACTGGACCTGCCATGCTCTGAGGGCCCTGCCCTGGGCCCCCTGCTCCCCTGCCCTTTGTTCAGTCACAGCAGAGATGGCCACACCCACTCCTTCAGTGAGGCCAGAGTTCCAACCACCCTCAGCCCCGCCCCCTCTCCGCAGGTTACAATGGACAACAGATGCTGCATCCTGAGGCCAGGGCGGTCCGAGAATACCAAGGGCAGACATGATGACCTTAAATGATTTCCTCTTGTGTCAGGTTTGGTAAACTTTAGAAGCTAGGAAATGGTCCACTTTACAGAAATGTTCAAATTTACTGGCATTTCATATATTCTCTGTTATAACATTGTCCTGATTCTTTCTGTATATTCTTTACTTATGTTTTTGTTTTCCTTAATCAAAGTGTGTCTTTTCAATCTTTTCAAAGAAGATTCTTTGGACTTGCTAAATCACCTGAATTTTATACGTTTTCTGTTGTATTAAGTTCTGCTCATATCTTTATTTATCTTTTTTCTATGTTCTCAGGGTTTATTGTTTTGATCTTCTGATGTCAATTAAAACACTTGGTTATTCATTTTAATAAATATTTTACTTATAAATATTTGAACTTTGGAATATTCCAGCTTACTTGTAAGTTTCTAAGGGTCAGGTCCTCTCCATTGTTGCTGGCCTAAGGTTTAGTTCACCATATAGCAATGTATATATTGACCTATTTTCCCCTCGACTTTCTGTGATTCCCTACATCTCACCTTTCTTTGCAGACAAGCCATTTGAAATACCCTTAACTTATTTCACAGCCAATAAGTCATTGAAATAATGTGTATTTTTAGAGAAATCTTCTTATATAATTAGGCAGAAAATCTCACCTGCCATAGTTTTCAAAACAGCATAATTTCACTCTTCTCAATGCTTAATCTGTTGTATTACACAACCTTTGAGTATTTAGCTTTATCAATGACATGTCCTTTAAAAATGTTTTAGAGATCCTACCAGTCTTTGAAAACATCCTTGTTCCTTGTTTCAGTTCCAGTTTTATGTATATATTCTGCCTTGCACCTGATTATTCCAACAATTGATGGATGGCCTTGGGAATCTAATTCTGGTATTGATAGTCTTTACTGATTGTCTCCCCTCGTAGCTGATTTCTTCAGTATTGTGTAAATTTAGATCATGAGCTCATGTTTAGCTAAACAGCTGACCTTGTAAGACGCTTAGGTGTGAACGCTCATAAGCTTCCGCAGAAAGACGGCAAAGATTTATTTGTGTCCCTCCAATGAGTTGCCCACGAGGACACCGTTTTCTACAAGTGTTGGTCCAATACTCCCTCTAGAGGAAGGGGACTCCGACAGGGCTGATTGGCGGCCCCCGATCTGGGGCAGGGGCAGTGGGCAGCCTGTGGCCCGGGCTGGAGCCTCTTTGCATGTGTCCCTGGGACACATCTGCCTGCGAACTTCGGTCACCTGGCAGGAAGCTACGATGCCCAGACCTATGGGTAGCTCTGCAGCGAGGTGTACTGTGAGGACAGGTTCCACACACACTTCAAGTAAGAGGTCGGCCTGAGTGGAAAGGTGAGAGTTTGGGCAGCTGTGCAGACAAAGAAGGCGCCCTTTGGCCTGGGCCTAAATGCTTGTGACACCCCACTGGACCTGCCGTGCTCTGAGGGCCCTGCCCTGGGCCCCCTGCTCCCCTGCCCTTTGTTCAGTCACAGCAGAGATGGCCACACCCACTCCTTCAGTGAGGCCAGAGTTCCAACCACCCTCAGCCCCGCCCCCTCTCCGCAGGTTACCATGGACTACAGAGGCTGCATCCTGAGGCCAGGGCGTTCCGAGAATGCCAAGGGCAGACATGATGACCTTAAATGATTTCCTCTTGTGTCAGGTTTGGTAAACTTTAGGAGCTAGGAAATGGTCCACTTTACAGAAATGTTCAAATTTACTGGCATTTCATATATTCTCTGTTATAACATTGTCCTGGTTCTTTCTGTATATTTTTTACTTATGTTTTTGTTTTCCTTAATCAAAGTGTGTCTTTTCAATCTTTTCAAAGAAGATTCTTTGGACTTACTAAATCACCTCAATTTTATCCGTTTTCTGTTGTATTAAGTTCTGCTCATATCTTTATTTATCTTTTTTCTATGTTCTCAGGGTTTATTGTTTTGATCTTCTGATGTCAATTAAAACACTTGGTTATTCATTTTAATAAATATTCTACTTATAAAGATTTGAACTTTTGAAGATTCCAGCTTACTTGTAAGTTTCTAAGGGTCAGGTCCTCTCCATTGTTGCTGGCCTAAGGTTTAGTTCACCATATAGCAATGTATATATTGACCTATTTTCCCCTCGACTTTCTGTGATTCCCTACATCTCACCTTTCTTTGCAGACAAGCCATTTGAAATACCCTTAACTTATTTCACAGCCAATAAGTCATTGAAATAATGTGTATTTTTAGAGAAATCTTCTTATATAATTAGGCAGAAAATCTCACCTGCCATAGTTTTCAAAACAGCATAATTTCTCTCTTCTCAATGCTTAATCTGTGGTATTACACAACCTTTGAGTATTTAGCTTTATCAATGAAATGTAGAGATCCTACCAGTCTTTGAAAACATCCTTGTTCCTTGTTTCAGTTCCAGTTTTATGTATATATTCTGCCTTGCACCTGATTATTCCAACAATTGATGCATGGCCTTGGGAATCTAATTCTGGTATTGATAGTCTTTACTGATTGTCTCCCCTCGTAGCTGATTTCTTCATTATTGTGTAAATTTAGATCATGAGCTCATGTTTAGCTAAACAGCTGACCTTGTAAGACGCTTAGGTGTGAACGCTCGTAAGCTTCCGCCGAAAGACGGCAAAGATTTATTTGTGTCCCTCCAATGAGTTGCCCACGAGGACACCGTTTTCTACAAGTGTTGGTCCAATACTCCCTCTAGAGGAAGGGGACTCCGACAGGGCTGATTGGCGGCACCCGATCTGGGGCAGGGGCAGTGGGCAGCCTGTGGCCCGGGCAGGAGCCTCTTTGCATGTGTCCCTGGGACACATCTGCCTGCGAACTTCGGTCACCTGGCAGGAAGCTACGATGCCCAGACCTATGGTTAGCTGTGCAGCGAGGTGTACTGTGAGGACAGGTTCCACACACACTTCAAGTAAGAGGTCGGCCTGAGTGGAAAGGTGAGAGTTTGGGCAGCTGTGCAGACAAAGAAGGCGCCCTTTGGCCTAGGCCTAAATGCTTGTGACACCCCACTGGACCTGCCATGCTCTGAGGGCCCTGCCCTGGGCCCCCTGCTCCCCTGCCCTTTGTTCAGTCACAGCAGAGATGGCCACACCCACTCCTTCAGTGAGGCCAGAGTTCCAACCACCCTCAGCCCCGCCCCCTCTCCGCAGGTTACAATGGACAACAGAGGCTGCATCCTGAGGCCAGGGCGGTCCGAGAATACCAAGGGCAGACATGATGACCTTAAATGATTTCCTCTTGTGTCAGGTTTGGTAAACTTTAGGAGCTAGGAAATGGTCCACTTTACAGAAATGTTCAAATTTACTGGCATTTCATATATTCTCTGTTATAACATTGTCCTGATTCTTTCTGTATATTCTTTACTTATGTTTTTGTTTTCCTTAATCAAAGTGTGTCTTTTCAATCTTTTCAAAGAAGATTCTTTGGACTTGCTAAATCACCTGAATTTTATACGTTTTCTGTTGTATTAAGTTCTGCTCATATCTTTATTTATCTTTTTTCTATGTTCTCAGGGTTTATTGTTTTGATCTTCTGATGTCAATTAAAACACTTGGTTATTCATTTTAATAAATATTTTACTTATAAATATTTGAACTTTGGAATATTCCAGCTTACTTGTAAGTTTCTAAGGGTCAGGTCCTCTCCATTGTTGCTGGCCTAAGGTTTAGTTCACCATATAGCAATGTATATATTGACCTATTTTCCCCTCGACTTTCTGTGATTCCCTACATCTCACCTTTCTTTGCAGACAAGCCATTTGAAATACCCTTAACTTATTTCACAGCCAATAAGTCATTGAAATAATGTGTATTTTTAGAGAAATCTTCTTATATAATTAGGCAGAAAATCTCACCTGCCATAGTTTTCAAAACAGCATAATTTCACTCTTCTCAATGCTTAATCTGTTGTATTACACAACCTTTGAGTATTTAGCTTTATCAATGACATGTCCTTTAAAAATGTTTTAGAGATCCTACCAGTCTTTGAAAACATCCTTGTTCCTTGTTTCAGTTCCAGTTTTATGTATATATTCTGCCTTGCACCTGATTATTCCAACAATTGATGGATGGCCTTGGGAATCTAATTCTGGTATTGATAGTCTTTACTGATTGTCTCCCCTCGTAGCTGATTTCTTCATTATTGTGTAAATTTAGATCATGAGCTCATGTTTAGCTAAACAGCTGACCTTGTAAGACGCTTAGGTGTGAACGCTCATAAACTTCCGCAGAAAGACGGCAAAGATTTATTTGTGTCCCTCCAATGAGTTGCCCACGAGGACACCGTTTTCTACAAGTGTTGGTCCAATACTCCCTCTAGAGGAAGGGGACTCCGACAGGGCTGATTGGCGGCCCCCGATCTGGGGCAGGGGCAGTGGGCAGCCTGTGGCCCGGGCTGGAGCCTCTTTGCATGTGTCCCTGGGACACATCTGCCTGCGAACTTCGGTCACCTGGCAGGAAGCTACGATGCCCAGACCTATGGGTAGCTGTGCAGCGAGGTGTACTGTGAGGACAGGTTCCACACACACTTCAAGTAAGAGGTCGGCCTGAGTGGAAAGGTGAGAGTTTGGGCAGCTGTGCAGACAAAGAAGGCGCCCTTTGGCCTGGGCCTAAATGCTTGTGACACCCCACTGGACCTGCCGTGCTCTGAGGGCCCTGCCCTGGGCCCCCTGCTCCCCTGCCCTTTGTTCAGTCACAGCAGAGATGGCCACACCCACTCCTTCAGTGAGGCCAGAGTTCCAACCACCCTCAGCCCCGCCCCCTCTCCGCAAGTTACCATGGACTACAGAGGCTGCATCCTGAGGCCAGGGCGTTCCGAGAATGCCAAGGGCAGACATGATGACCTTAAATGATTTCCTCTTGTGTCAGGTTTGGTAAACTTTAGGAGCTAGGAAATGGTCCACTTTACAGAAATGTTCAAATTTACTGGCATTTCATATATTCTCTGTTATAACATTGTCCTGGTTCTTTCTGTATATTTTTTACTTATGTTTTTGTTTTCCTTAATCAAAGTGTGTCTTTTCAATCTTTTCAAAGAAGATTCTTTGGACTTACTAAATCACCTCAATTTTATCCGTTTTCTGTTGTATTAAGTTCTGCTCATATCTTTATTTATCTTTTTTCTATGTTCTCAGGGTTTATTGTTTTGATCTTCTGATGTCAATTAAAACACTTGGTTATTCATTTTAATAAATATTCTACTTATAAAGATTTGAACTTTTGAAGATTCCAGCTTACTTGTAAGTTTCTAAGGGTCAGGTCCTCTCCATTGTTGCTGGCCTAAGGTTTAGTTCACCATATAGCAATGTATATATTGACCTATTTTCCCCTCGACTTTCTGTGATTCCCTACATCTCACTTTCTTTGCAGACAAGACATTTGAAATACCCTTAACTTATTTCACAGCCAATAACTCATTGAAATAATGTGTATTTTTAGAGAAATCTTCTCATATAATTAGGCAGAAAATCTCACCTGCCATAGTTTTCAAAACAGCATAATTTCACTCTTCTCAATGCTTAATCTGTTGTATTACACAACCTTTGAGTATTTAGCTTTATCAATGACATGTCCTTTAAAAATGTTTTAGAGATCCTACCAGTCTTTGAAAACATCCTTGTTCCTTGTTTCAGTTCCAGTTTTATGTATATATTCTGCCTTGCACCTGATTATTCCAACAATTGATGGATGGCCTTGGGAATCTAATTCTGGTATTGATACTCTTTACTGATTGTCTCTCCTCGTAGCTGATTTCTTCATTATTGTGTAAATTTAGATCATGAGCTCATGTTTAGCTAAACAGCTGACCTTGTAAGACGCTTACGTGTGAACGCTCGTAATCTTCAGGAGAAAGTCACAAAATTTATTTGTGTCCCTCCAATGAGTTGCCCACGAGGACACCGTTTTCTACAAGTGTTGGTCCAATACACCCTCTAGAGGAAGGGGACTCCGACAGGGCTGATTGGCGGCCCCCGATCTGGGGCAGGGGCAGTGGGCAGCCTGTGGCCCGGGCAGGAGCCTCTTTGCATGTGTCCCTGGGACATATCTGCCTGCGAACTTCGGTCACCTGGCAGGAAGCTACGATGCCCAGACCTATGGTTAGCTGTGCAGCGAGGTGTACTGTGAGGACAGGTTCCACACACACTTCAAGTAAGAGGTCGGCCTGAGTGGAAAGGTGAGAGTTTGGGCAGCTGTGCAGACAAAGAAGGCGCCCTTTGGCCTGGGCCTAAATGCTTGTGACACCCCACTGGACCTGCCGTGCTCTGAGGGCCCTGCCCTGGGCCCCCTGCTCCCCTGCCCTTTGTTCAGTCACAGCAGAGATGGCCACACCCACTCCTTCAGTGAGGCCAGAGTTCCAACCACCCTCAGCGCCGCCCCCTCTCCGCAGGTTACCCTGGAATACAGAGGCTGCATCCTGAGTCCAGGGCGTTCCGAGAATGCCAAGGGCAGACATGATGACCTTAAATGATTTCCTCTTGTGTCAGGTTTGGTAAACTTTAGGAGCTAGGAAATGGTCCACTTTACAGAAATGTTCAAATTTACTGGAATTTCATATATTCTCTGCTATAACATTGTCCTGATTCTTTCTGTATATTCTTTTCTTATGTTTTTGTTTTCCTTAATCAAAGTGTGTCTTTTCAATCTTTTCAAAGAAGATTCTTTGGACTTACTAAATCACCTCAATTTTATACGTTTTCTGATGTATTAAGTTCTGCTCATATCTTTGTTTATCTTTTTTCTATGTTCTCAGGGTTTATTGTTTTGATCTTCTGATGTCAATTAAAACACTTGGTTATTCATTTTAATAAATATTTTACTTATAAAGATTTGAACTTTTGAAGATTCCAGCTTACTTGTAAGTTTCTAAGGGTCAGGTCCTCTCCATTGTTGCTGGCCTAAGGTTTAGTTCACCATATAGCAATGTATATATTGACCTATTTTCCCCTCGACTTTCTGTGATTCCCTACATCTCACCTTTCTTTGCAGACAAGCCATTTGAAATACCCTTAACTTATTTCACAGCCAATAAGTCATTGAAATAATGTGTATTTTTAGAAAAATCTTCTTATATAATTAGGCAGAAAATCTCACCTGCCATAGTTTTCAAAACAGCATAATTTCACTCTTCTCAATGCTTAATCTGTTGTATTACACAACCTTTGAGTATTTAGCTTTATCAATGACATGTCCTTTAAAAATGTTTTAGAGATCCTACCAGTCTTTGAAAACATCCTTGTTCCTTGTTTCAGTTCCAGTTTTATATATATATTCTGCCTTGCACCTGATTATTCCAACAATTGATGGATGGCCTTGGGAATCTAATTCTGGTATTGATAGTCTTTACTGATTGTCTCCCCTCGTAGCTGATTTTTTCATTATTGTGTAAATTTAGATCATGAGCTCATGTTTAGCTAAACAGCTGACCTTGTAAGACGCTTAGGTGTGAACGCTCGTAAGCTTCCGCAGAAAGACGGCAAAGATTTATTTGTGTCCCTCCAATGAGTTGCCCACGAGGACACCGTTTTCTACAAGTGTTGGTCCAATACTCCCTCTAGAGGAAGGGGACTCCGACAGGGCTGATTGGCGGCACCCGATCTGGGGCAGGGGCAGTGGGCAGCATGTGGCCCGGGCAGGAGCCTCTTTGCATGTGTCCCTGGGACACATCTGCCTGCGAACTTCGGTCACCTGGCAGGAAGCTACGATGCCCAGACCTATGGTTAGCTGTGCAGCGAGGTGTACTGTGAGGACAGGTTCCACACACACTTCAAGTAAGAGGTCGGCCTGAGTGGAAAGGTGAGAGTTTGGGCAGCTGTGCAGACAAAGAAGGCGCCCTTTGGACTAGGCCTAAATGCTTGTGACACCCCACTGGACCTGCCATGCTCTGAGGGCCCTGCCCTGGGCCCCCTGCTCCCCTGCCCTTTGTTCAGTCACAGCAGAGATGGCCACACCCACTCCTTCAGTGAGGCCAGAGTTCCAACCACCCTCAGCCCCGCCCCCTCTCCGCAGGTTACAATGGACAACAGAGGCTGCATCCTGAGGCCAGGGCGGTCCGAGAATGCCAAGGGCAGACATGATGACCTTAAATGATTTCCTCTTGTGTCAGGTTTGGTAAACTTTAGGAGCTAGGAAATGGTCCACTTTAGAGAAATGTTCAAATTTACTGGCATTTCATATATTCTCTGTTATAACATTGTCCTGATTCTTTCTGTATATTCTTTACTTATGTTTTTGTTTTCCTTATTGAAAGTGTGTCTTTTCAATCTTTTCAAAGAAGATTCTTTGGACTTGCTAAATCACCTGAATTTTATACGTTTTCTGTTGTATTAAGTTCTGCTCATATCTTTATTTATCTTTTTTCTATGTTCTCAGGGTTTATTGTTTTGATCTTCTGATGTCAATTAAAACACTTGGTTATTCATTTTAATAAATATTTTACTTATAAATATTTGAACTTTGGAAGATTCCAGCTTACTTGTAAGTTTCTAAGGGTCAGGTCCTCTCCATTGTTGCTGGCCTAAGGTTTAGTTCACCATATAGCAATGTATATATTGACCTATTTTCCCCTCGACTTTCTGTGATTCCCTACATCTCACTTTCTTTGCAGACAAGCCATTTGAAATACCCTTAACTTATTTCACAGCCAATAACTCATTGAAATAATGTGTATTTTTAGAGAAATCTTCTCATATAATTAGGCAGAAAATCTCACCTGCCATAGTTTTCAAAACAGCATAATTTCACTCTTCTCAATGCTTAATCTGTTGTATTACACAACCTTTGAGTATTTAGCTTTATCAATGACATGTCCTTTAAAAATGTTTTAGAGATCCTACCAGTCTTTGAAAACATCCTTGTTCCTTGTTTCAGTTCCAGTTTTATGTATATATTCTGCCTTGCACCTGATTATTCCAACAATTGATGGATGGCCTTGGGAATCTAATTCTGGTATTGATACTCTTTACTGATTGTCTCTCCTCGTAGCTGATTTCTTCATTATTGTGTAAATTTAGATCATGAGCTCATGTTTAGCTAAACAGCTGACCTTGTAAGACGCTTACGTGTGAACGCTCGTAATCTTCAGGAGAAAGTCAGCAAAATTTATTTGTGTCCCTCCAATGAGTTGCCCACGAGGACACCGTTTTCTAAAAAGTGTTGGTCTAATACACCCTCTAGAGGAAGGGGACTCCGACAGGGCTGATTGGCGGCCCCCGATCTGGGGCAGGGGCAGTGGGCAGCCTGTGGCACGGGCTGGAGCCTCTTTGCATGTGTCCCTGGGACACATCTGCCTGCGAACTTCGGTCACCTGGCAGGAAGCTACGATGCCCAGACCTATGGTTAGCTGTGCAGCGAGTTGTACTGTGAGGACAGGTTCCACACACACTTCAAGTAAGAGGTCGGCCTGAGTGGAAAGGTGAGAGTTTGGGCAGCTGTGCAGACAAAGAAGGCGCCCTTTGGCCTGGGCCTAAATGCTTGTGACACCCCACTGGACCTGCCGTGCTCTGAGGGCCCTGCACTGGGCCCCATGCTCCCCTGCCCTTTGTTCAGTCACAGCAGAGATGGCCACACCCACTCCTTCAGTGAGGCCAGAGTTCCAACCACCCTCAGCCCCGCCCCCTCTCCGCAGGTTACCCTGGACTACAGAGGCTGCATCCTGAGGCCAGGGCGTTCCGAGAATACCAAGTGCAGACATGATGACCTTAAATGATTTCCTCTTGTGTCAGGTTTGGTAAACTTTAGGAGCTAGGAAATGGTCCACTTTACAGAAATGTTCAAATTTACTGGCATTTCATATATTCTCTGCTATAACATTGTCCTGATTCTTTCTGTATATTCTTTACTTATGTTTTTGTTTTCCTTAATCAAAGTGTGTCTTTTCAATCTTTTCAAAGAAGATTCTTTGGACTTACTAAATCACCTCAATTTTATACGTTTTCTGATGTATTAAGTTCTGCTCATATCTTTATTTATCTTTTTTCTATGTTCTCAGGGTTTATTGTTTTGATCTTCTGATGTCAATTAAAACACTTGGTTATTCATTTTAATAAATATTTTACTTATAAAGATTTGAACTTTTGAAGATTCCAGCTTACTTGTAAGTTTCTAAGGGTCAGGTCCTCTCCATTGTTGCTGGCCTAAGGTTTAGTTCACCATATAGCAATGTATATATTGACCTATTTTCCCCTCGACTTTCTGTGATTCCCTACATCTCACCTTTCTTTGCAGACAAGCCATTTGAAATACCCTTAACTTATTTCACAGCCAGTAAGTCATTGAAATAATGTGTATTTTTAGAGAAATCTTCTTATATAATTAGGCAGAAAATCTCACCTGCCATAGTTTTCAAAACAGCATAATTTCACTCTTCTCAATGCTTAATCTGTTGTATTACACAACCTTTGAGTATTTAGCTTTATCAATGACATGTAGAGATCCTACCAGTCTTTGAAAACATACTTGTTCCTTGTTTCAGGTCCAGTTTTATGTATATATTCTGCCTTGCACCTGATTATTCCACCAATTGATGGATGGCCTTGGGAATCTAATTCTGGTATTGATAGTCTTTACTGATTGTCTCCCCTCGTAGCTGATTTTTTCATTATTGTGTAAATTTAGATCATGAGCTCATGTTTAGCTAAACAGCTGACCTTGTAAGACGCTTAGGTGTGAACGCTCGTAAGCTTCCGCAGAAAGACGGCAAAGATTTATTTGTGTCCCTCCAATGAGTTGCCCACGAGGACACCGTTTTCTACAAGTGTTGGTCCAATACTCCCTCTAGAGGAAGGGGACTCCGACAGGGCTGATTGGCGGCCCCCGATCTGGGGCAGGGGCAGTGGGCAGCCTGTGGCCCGGGCAGGAGTCTCTTTGCATGTGTCCCTGGGACACATCTGCCTGCGAACTTCGGTCACCTGGCAGGAAGCTACGATGCCCAGACCTATGGTTAGCTGTGCAGCGAGGTGTACTGTGAGGACAGGTTCCACACACACTTCAAGTAAGAGGTCGGCCTGAGTGGAAAGGTGAGAGTTTGGGCAGCTGTGCAGACAAAGAAGGCGCCCTTTGGCCTGGGCCTAAATGCTTGTGACACCACACTGGACCTGCCGTGCTCTGAGGGCGCTGCCCTGGGCCCCCTGCTCCCCTGCCCTTTGTTCAGTCACAGCAGAGATGGCCACACCCACTACTTCAGTGAGGCCAGAGTTCCAACCACCCTCAGCCCCGCTCCCTCTCCTCAGGTTACCCTGGACTACAGAGGCTGCATCCTGAGGCCAGGGCGTTCCGAGAATGCCAAGGGCAGACATGATGACCTTAAATGATTTCCTCTTGTGTCAGGTTTTGTAAACTTTAGGAGCTAGGAAATGGTCCACTTTACAGAAATGTTCAAATTTACTGGCATTTCATATATTCTCTGCTATAACATTGTCCTGATTCTTTCTGTATATTCTTTACTTATGTTTTTGTTTTCCTTAATCAAAGTGTGTCTTTTCAATCTTTTCCAAGAAGATTCTTTGGACTTACTAAATCACCTCAATTTTATCCTTTTTCTATTGTATTAAGTTCTGCTCATATCTTTATTTATCTTTTTTCTATGTTCTCAGGGTTTATTGTTTTGATCTTCTGATGTCAATTAAAACACTTGGTTTTTCATTTTAATAAATATTTTACTTATAAAGATTTGAACTTTTGAAGATTCCAGCTTACTTGTAAGTTTCTAAGGGTCAGGTCCTCTCCATTGTTGCTGGCCTAAGGTTTAGTTCACCATATAGCAATGTATATATTGACCTATTTTCCCCTCGACTTTCTGTGATTCCCTACATCTCACCTTTCTTTGCAGACAAGCCATTTGAAATACCCTTAACTTATTTCACAGCCAATAAGTCATTGAAATAATGTGTATTTTTAGAGAAATCTTCTTATATATTTAGGCAGAAAATCCCACCTGCCATAGTTTTCAAAACAGCATAATTTCACTCTTCTCAATGCTTAATCTGTTGTATTACACAACCTTTGAGTATTTAGCTTTATCAATGACATGTCCTTTAAAAATGTTTTAGAGATCCTACCAGTCCTTGAAAACATCCTTGTTCCTTGTTTCAGTTCCAGTTTTATGTATATATTCTGCCTTGCACCTGATTATTCCAACAATTGATGAATGGCCTTGGGAATCTAATTCTGGTATTGATAGTCTTTACTGATTTTCTCCCCTCGTAGCTGATTTCTTCATTATTGTGTAAATTTAGATCATGAGCTCATGTTTAGCTAAACAGCTGACCTTATAAGACGCTTAGGTGTGAAAGCTCGTAAGCTTCCGCAGAAAGACGGCAAAGATTTATTTGTGTCCCTCCAATGAGTTGCCCACGAGGACACCGTTTTCTACAAGTGTTGGTCCAATACTCCCTCTAGAGGAAGGGGACTCCGACAGGGCTGATTGGCGGCCCCCGATCTGGGGCAGGGGTAGTGGGCAGCCTGTGGCCCGGGCAGTAGCCTTTTTGCATGTGTCCCTGGGACACATCTGCCTGCGAACTTCGGTCACCTGGCAGGAAGCTACGATGCCCAGACCTATGGTTAGCTGTGCAGCGAGGTGTACTGTGAGGACAGGTTCCACACACACTTCAAGTAAGAGGTCGGCCTGAGTGGAAAGGTGAGAGTTTGGGCAGCTGTGCAGACAAAGAAGGCGCCCTTTGGCCTGGGCCTAAATGCTTGTGACACCCCAGTGGACCGGCCGTGCTCTGAGGGGCCTGCCCTGGGGCCCCCGCTCCCCTGCCCTTTGTTCAGTCACAGCAGAGATGGCCACACCCACTCCTTCAGTGAGGCCAGAGTTCCAACCACCCTCAGCCCCGCCCCCTCTCCGCAGGTTACCATGGACTACAGAGGCTGCATCCTGAGGCCAGGGCGTTCCGAGAATGCCAAGGGCAGACATGATGACCTTAAATGATTTCTTCTTGTGTCAGGTTTGGTAAACATTAGGAGCTAGGAAATGGTCCACTTTACAGAAATGTTCAAATTTACTGGCATTTCATATATTCTCTGTTATAACATTGTCCTGGTTCTTTCTGTATATTCTTTACTTATGTTTTTGTTTTCCTTAATCAAAGTGTGTCTTTTCAATCTTTTCAAAGAAGATTCTTTGGACTTACTAAATCACCTCAATTTAATCCGTTTTCTGTTGTATTAAGTTCTGCTCATATCTTTATTTATCTTTTTTCTATGTTCTCAGGGTTTATTGTTTTGATCTTCTGATGTCAATTAAAACACTTGGTTTTTCATTTTAATAAATATTTTACTTATAAAGATTTGAACTTTTGAAGATTCCAGCTTACTTGTAAGTTTCTAAGGGTCAGGTCCTCTCCATTGTTGCTGGCCTAAGGTTTAGTTCACCATATAGCAATGTATATATTGACCTATTTTCCCCTCGACTTTCTGTGATTCCCTACATCTCACCTTTCTTTGCAGACAAGCCATTTGAAATACCCTTAACTTATTTCACAGCCAATAAGTCATTGAAATAATGTGTATTTTTTAGAGAAATCTTCTTATATAATTAGGCAGAAAATCTCACCTGCCATAGTTTTCAAAACAGCATAATTTCACTCTTCTCAATGCTTAATCTGTTGTATTACACAACCTTTGAGTATTTAGCTTTATCAATGACATGTAGAGATCCTACCAGTCTTTGAAAACATCCTTGTTCCTTGTTTCAGGTCCAGTTTTATGTATATATTCTGCCTTGCACCTTATTATTCCAACAATTGATGGATGGCCTTGGGAATCTAATTCTGGTATTGATAGTCTTTACTGATTGTCTCCCCTCGTAGCTGATTTTTACATTATTGTGTAAATTTAGATCATGAGCTCATGTTTAGCTAAACAGCTGACCTTGTAAGACGCTTAGGTGTGAACGCTCGTAAGCTTCCGCAGAAAGACGGCAAAGATTTATTTGTGTCCCTCCAATGAGTTGCCCACGAGGACACCGTTTTCTACAAGTGTTGGTCCAATACTCCCTCTAGAGGAAGGGGACTCCGACAGGGCTGATTGGCGGCCCCCGATCTGGGGCAGGGGCAGTGGGCAGCCTGTGGCCCGGGCAGGAGCCTCTTTGCATGTGTCCCTGGGACACATCTGCCTACGAACTTCGGTCACCTGGCAGGAAGCTACGATGCCCAGACCTATGGTTAGCTGTGCAGCGAGGTGTACTGTGAGGACAGGTTCCACACACACTTCAAGTAAGAGGTCGGCCTGAGTGGAAAGGTGAGAGTTTGGGCAGCTGTGCAGACAAAGAAGGCGCCCTTTGGCCTGGGCCTAAATGCTTGTGACACCCCACTGGACCGGCCGTGCTCTGAGGGGCCTGCCCTGGGCCCCCTGCTCCCCTGACCTTTGTTCAGTCACAGCAGAGATGGCCACACCCACTCCTTCAGTGAGGCCAGAGTTCCAACCACCCTCAGCCCCGCCCCCTCTCCGCAGGTTACCCTGGACTACAGAGGCTGCATCCTGAGGCCAGTGCGTTCCGAGAATGCCAAGGGCAGACATGATGACCTTAAATGATTTCCTCTTGTGTCAGGTTTGGTAAACTTTAGGAGCTAGGAAATGGTCCACTTTACAGAAATGTTCAAATTTACTGGCATTTCATATATTCTCTGTTATAACATTGTCCTGATTCTTTCTGTGTATTCTTTACTTATGTTTTTGTTTTCCTTAATCAAAGTGTGTCTTTTCAATCTTTTCTAAGAAGATTCTTTGGACTTACTAAATCACCTCAATTTTATACGTTTTCTGTTGTATTAAGTTCTGCTCATATCTTTATTTATCTTTTTTCTATGTTCTCAGGGTTTATTGTTTTGATCTTCTGATGTCAATTAAAACACTTGGTTATTCATTTTAATAAATATTTTACTTATAAAGATTTGAACTTTTGAAGATTCTAGCTTACTTCTAAGTTTCTAAGGGTCAGGTCCTCTCCATTGTTGCTGGCCTAAGGTTTAGTTCACCATATAGCAATGTATATATTGACCTATTTTCCCCTCGACTTTCTGTGTTTCCCTACATCTCACCTTTCTTTGCAGACAAGCCATTTGAAATACCCTTAACTTATTTCACAGCCAATAACTCATTGAAATAATGTGTATTTTTTAGAGAAATCTTCTTATATAATTAGGCAGAAAATCTCACCTGCCATAGTTTTCAAAACAGCATAATTTCACTCTTCTCAATGCTTAATCTGTTGTATTACACAACCTTTGAGTATTTAGCTTTATCAATGACATGTCCTTTAAAAATGTTTTAGAGATCCTACCAGTCTTTGAAAACATCCTTGTTCTTTGTTTCAGTTCCCGTTTTATGTATATTTTCTGCCTTGCACCTGATTATTCCAACAATTGATGGATGGCCTTGGGAATCTAATTCTGGTATTGATAGTTTTTGCTGGTTGTCTCCCCTTGTAGTTGATTTCTTCATTATTGTGTAAATTTAGATCATGAGCTCATGTTTAGCTAAACAGCTGACCTTGTAAGACGCTTAGGTGTGATCGCTCGTAAGCTTCAGCAGAAAGTCGGCAAAGATTTATTTAGTCGCTCCAATGAGTTGCCCGCGAGAATGCCGTTTTCTACAAGTGTTGGTCCAATAATCCATCAAGAGGCAGGGGACGCCGACAGGGCTGCTTGGCGGTCCCCGATCTGGGGCAGGGGCAGTGGGCGGCCTGTGGCCCAGGCAGAAGCCTCTCTGCATGAGTCCCAGGGACCCATCTGCCTGCGAACTTCGGTCACCTGGCAGGAAGCTATGATGCCCAGACCTATGGTTAGCTGTTCAGCGAGTTGTACTGCGCGGACAGATTCCACACACACTTCAAGTAAGAGGTCGGCCTGAGTGGAAAGGTGAGAGTTTGGGCAGCTGTGCAGACAAAGAAGGCGCCCTTTGTCCTGGGACTAAATGCTTGTGACACTCCACTGGGCCTGCCGTGTTCTGAGGGCCCTGCCCTGTGCCCCCTGCTCCCCTGCCCTTTGTTCAGTCACAGCAGAGATGGCCACACCCACTCCCTCAGTGAGGGCAGTGTTCCAACCTCCCTCAGCCCCGCCCCCTCTCCGCGGTTACCATGGACTACAGAGGCTGCATTCTGAGGCCAGGGCGTTCCGAGAATGCCAAGGGCAGACATGATGACCTTAAATGATTTCCTCTTGTGTCAGGTTTGGTAAAATTTAGGAGCTAGGAAATGGTCCACTTTACAGAAATGTTCAAATTTACTGGCATTTCTTATATTCTCTGCTCTAACATTGTCCTGATTCTTTCTGTATATTCTTTACTTATGTTTTTGTTTTCATTAATCAAAGTGTGTCTTTTCAATCTTTTCAAAGAAGATTCTTTGGACTTACTAAATCACCTCAATTTTATACGTTTTCTGTTGTATTAAGTTCTGCTCATATCTTTATTTATCTTTTTTCTATGTTCTCAGGGTTTATTGTTTTGATCTTCTGATGTCAATTAAAACACTTGGTTATTCATTTTAATTAATATTTTACTTATAAAGATTTGAACTTTTGAAGATTCCAGCTTACTTGTAAGTTTCTAAGGGAAGGTCCTCTCCATTGTTGCTGGCCTAAGGTTTAGTTCACCATATAGCAATGTATATATTGACCTATTTTCCCCTCGACTTTCTGTGATTCCCTACATCTCACCTTTCTTTGCAGACAAGCCATTTGAAATACCCTTAACTTATTTCACAGCCAATAAGTCATTGAAATAATGTGTATTTTTACAGAAATCTCCTTATATAATTAGGCAGAAAATCTCACCTGCCATAGTTTTCAAAACAGCATAATTTCACTCTTCTCAATGCTTAATCTGTTGTATTACACAACCTTTGAGTATTTAGCTTTATCAATGACATGTACTTTAAAAATGTTTTAGAGACCCTACCAATCTTTGAAAACATCCTTGTTCCTTGTTTCAGTTCCAGTTTTATCTATATTTTCTGCCTTGCACCTGATTATTCCAACAATTGATGGATGGCCTTGGGAATCTAATTCTGGTATTGATAGTTTTTGCTGGTTGTCTCCCCTTGTAGCTGATTTCTTCATTATTGTGTAAATTTAGATCATGAGCTCATGTTTAGCTAAACAGCTGACCTTGTCAGACGCTTAGGTGTCAGCGCTCGTAAGTTTCAGCAGAAAGTCGGCAAAGATTTATTTGTGTCCCTCCAAGATTTGCCCGCGAGAACCCCGTTTTGTACAAGTGTTGGTCCAATACTCCCTCAAGAGGCAGGGGACTCCGACAGGGCTGCTTGGTGGCCCCAGATCTGGGGCAGGGGCAGTGGGCGCCCTGTGGCCCAGGCAGAAGCCTCTCTGCATGTGTCCCTGGGACCCATCTGCCTGCGAACTTCGGTCACCTGGCAGGAAGCTACGATGCCCAGACCTATGGTTAGCTGTGCAGCGAGGTGTACTGCGCGGACAGGTTCCACACACACTTCAAGTAAGAGGTCGGCCTGAGTGGAAAGGTGAGAGTTTGGGCAGCTGTGCAGACAAAGAAGACGCCCTTTGGCCTGGGACTAAATGCTTGTGACACTCCACTGGTCCTGCCGTGTTCTGAGGGCCCTGCCTTGTGCCCCCTGCTCCCCTGCCCGTTGTTCAGTCACAGCAGAGATGGCCACACCCACTCCCTCAGTGAGGGCAGTGTTCCAACCTCCCTCAGCCCCGCCCCCTCTCCGCAGGTTACCATGGACTACAGAGGCTGCATTCTGAGGCCAGGGCGTTCCGAGAATGCCAAGGGCAGACATGATGACCTTAAATGATTTCCTCTTGTGTCAGGTTTGGTAAAATTTAGGAGCTAGGAAATGGTCCACTTTACAGAAATGTTCAAATTTACTGGCATTTCTTATATTCTCTGCTCTAACATTGTCCTGATTCTTTCTGTATATTCTTTACTTATGTTTTTGTTTTCATTAATCAAAGTGTGTCTTTTCAATCTTTTCAAAGAAGATTCTTTGGACTTACTAAATCACCTCAATTTTATACGTTTTCTGTTGTATTAAGTTCTGCTCATATCTTTATTTATCTTTTTTCTATGTTCTCAGGGTTTATTGTTTTGATCTTCTGATGTCAATTAAAACACTTGGTTATTCATTTTAATAAATATTTTACTTATAAAGATTTGAACTTTTGAAGATTCTTGCTTACTTGTAAGTTTCTAAGGGTCAGGTCCTCTCCATTGTTGCTGGCCTAAGGTTTAGTTCACCATATAGCAATGTATATATTGACCTATTTTCCCCTCGACTTTCTGTGATTCCCTACATCTCACCTTTCTTTGCAGACAAGCCATTTGAAATATCCTTAACTTATTTCACAGCCAATAAGTCATTGAAATAATGTGTATTTTTAGAGAAATCTTCTTATATAATTAGGCAGAAAATCTCACCTGCCATAGTTTTCAAAAGAGCATAATTTCACTCTTCTCAATGCTTAATCTGTTGTATTACACAACCTTTGAGTATTTAGCTTTATCAATGACATGTACTTTAAAAATGTTTTAGAGATCCTCCCAGTCTTTGAAAACATCCTTGTTCCTTGTTTCAGGTCCAGTTTTTGGATATTTTCTGCCTTGCACGTGATTATTCCAACAATTGATGGATGGCCTTGGGAATCTAATTATTGTATTGATAGTTTTTGCTGATTGTCTCCCCTCGTAGCTGATTTCTTCATTATTGTGTAAATTTAGATCATGAGCTCATGTTTAGCTAAACAGCTGACCTTGTAAGACGCTTAGGTGTGAACGCTCATAAGCTTAAGCAGAAAGTCGGCAAAGATTTATTTGTGTCCCTCTAATGATTTGCACGCGAGAACCCCGTTTTCTACAAGTGTTGGTCCAATATACCCTCAAGAGGCAGGGGATTCCGACAGGGCTGCTTGGCGGCCCCCTATCTGGGGCAGGGGCAGTGGGCGGCCTGTGGCCCAGGCAGAAGCCTCTCTGCATGTGTCCCTGGGACCCATCTGCCTGCGAAATTCGGTCACCTGGCAGGAAGCTACGATGCCCAGAACTATGGTTAGCTGTGCAGCGAGGTGTACTGCGCGGACAGGTTCCACACACACTTCACATAAGAGGTCGGCCTGAGTGGAAAGGTGAGAGTTTGGGCAGCTGTGCAGACAAAGAAGGCGCCCTTTGGCCTGGGCCTAAATGCTTGTGACACCCCACTGGACCTGCCGTGCTCTGAGGGCCCTGCCCTGGGCCCCCTGGTCCCCTGCCCTTTGTTCAGTCACAGCAGAGATGGCCACACCCACTCCCTCAGTGAAGGCAGTGTTCCAACCTCCCTCAGCCCCGCCCCCTCTCCGCAGGTTACCATGGACTACAGAGGCTGCATTCTGAGGCAAGGGCGTTCCAAGAATGCCAAGGGCAGACATGATGACCTTAAATGATTTCCTCTTGTATCAGGTTTGGTAAACTTTAGGAGCTAGGAAATGGTCCACTTTACAGAAATGTTCAAATTTACTGGCATTTCTTATATTCTCTGCTCTAACACTGTCCTGATTCTTTTTGTATATTCTTTACTTATGTTTTTGTTTTCCTTAATCAAAGTGTGTCTTTTCAATCTTTTCAAAGAAGATTCTTTGCACTTACTAAATCACCTCAATTTTATACGTTTTCTGTTGTATTAAGTTCTGCTCATATCTTTATTTATCTTTTTTCTATGTTCTCAGGGTTTATTGTTTTGATCTTCTGATGTCAATTAAAACACTTGGTTATTCATTTTAATTAATATTTTACTTATAAAGATTTGAACTTTTGAAGATTCCAGCTTACTTGGAAGTTTCTATGGGAAGGTCCTCTCCATTGTTGCTGGCCTAAGGTTTAGTTCACCATATAGCAATGCATATATTGACCTATTTTCCCCTCGACTTTCTGTGATTCCCTACATCTCACCTTTCTTTGCAGACAAGCCATTTGAAATACCCTTAACTTATTTCACAGCCAATAAGTCATTGAAATAATGTGTATTTTTACAGAAATCTCCTTATATAATTAGGCAGAAAATCTCACCTGCCATAGTTTTCAAAACAGCATAATTTCACTCTTCTCAATGCTTAATCTGTTGTATTACACAACCTTTGAGTATTTAGCTTTATCAATGACATGTACTTTAAAAATGTTTTAGAGACCCTACCAATCTTTGAAAACATCCTTGTTCCTTGTTTCAGTTCCAGTTTTATGTATATTTTCTGCCTTGCACCTGATTATTCCAACAATTGATGGATGGCCTTGGGAATCTAATTCTGGTATTGATAGTTTTTGCTGGTTGTCTCCCCTTGTAGCTGATTTCTTCATTATTGTGTAAATTTAGATCATGAGCTCATGTTTAGCTAAACAGCTGACCTTGTCAGACGCTTAGGTGTGAGCGCTCGTAAGTTTCAGCAGAAAGTCGGCAAAGATTTATTTGTGTCCCTCCAAGATTTGCCCGCGAGAACCCCGTTTTGTACAAGTGTTGGTCCAATACTCCCTCAAGAGGCAGGGGACTCCGACAGGGCTGCTTGGTGGCCCCAGATCTGGGGCAGGGGCAGTGGGCGCCCTGTGGCCCAGGCAGAAGCCTCTCTGCATGTGTCCCAAGGACCCATCTGTCTGCGAACTTCGGTCACCTGGCAGGAAGCTACGATGCCCAGACCTACGGTTAGCTGTGCAGCGAGGTGTACTGCGCGGACAGGTTCCACACATACTTCAAGTAAGAGGTCGGCCTGAGTGGAAAGGTGAGAGTTTGGGCAGCTGTGCAGACAAAGAAGGCGCCCTTTGGCATGGGCCTAAATGCTTGTGACACCCCACTGGACCTGCCGGGCTCTGAGGGCCCTGCCCTGGGCCCCCTGCTCCCCTGCCCTTTGTTCAGTCAGAGCAGAGATGGCCACACCCACTCCCTCAGTGAGGGCAGTGTTCCAACCTCCCTGATCCCCGCCCCCTCTCCGCAGGTTACCATGGACAACAGATGCTGCATCCTGAGGCCAGGGCGTTCCGAGAATGCCAAGGGCAGACATGATAACCTTAAATGAATTCCTCTTGTGTTAGGTTTGGTAAACTTAGGAGCTAGGAAATGGTCCACTTTACAGAAACGTTCAAATTTACTGGCATTTCTTATATTCTCTGCTATAACATTGTCCTGATTCTTTCTGTATATTCTTTACTTATGTTTTTGTTTTCCTTAATCAAAGTGTGTCTTTTCAATCTTTTCAAAGAAGATTCTTTGGACTTACTAAATCACCTCAATTTTATACGTTTTCTGTTGTATTAAGTTCTGCTCATATCTTTATTTATCTTTTTTCTATGTTCTCAGGGTTTATTGTTTTGATCTTCTGATGTCAATTAAAACACTTGGTTATTCATTTTAATAAATATTTTACTTATATAGATTTGAACTTTTGAAGATTCCAGCTTACTTGTAAGTTTCTAAGGGTCAGGTCCTCTCCATTGTTGCTGGCCTAAGGTTTAGTTCACCATATAGCAATGTATATATTGACCTATGTTCCCCTCGACTTTCTGTGATTCCCTACATCTCACCTTTCTTTGCAGACAAGCCATTTGAAATACCCTTAACTTATTTCACAGCCAATAAGTCATTGAAATAATGTGTATTTTTACAGAAATCTCCTTATATAATTAGGCAGAAAATCTCACCTGCCATAGTTTTCAAAACAGCATAATTTCACTCTTCTCAATGCTTAATCTGTTGTATTACACAACCTTTGAGTATTTAGCTTTATCAATGACATGTACTTTAAAAATGTTTTAGAGACCCTACCAATCTTTGAAAACATCCTTGTTCCTTGTTTCAGTTCCAGTTTTATGTATATTTTCTGCCTTGCACCTGATTATTCCAACAATTGATGGATGGCCTTGGGAATCTAATTCTGGTATTGATAGTTTTTGCTGGTTGTCTCCCCTTGTAGCTTATTTCTTCATTATTGTGTAAATTTAGATCATGAGCTCATGATTAGCTAAACAGCTGACCTTGTCAGACGCTTAGGTGTGAGCGCTCGTAAGTTTCAGCAGAAAGTCGGCAAAGATTTATTTGTGTCCCTCCAAGATTTGCCCGCGAGAACCCCGTTTTGTACAAGTGTTGGTCTAATACTCCCTCAAGAGGCAGGGGACTCCGACAGGGCTGCTTGGCGGCCCCAGATCAGGGGCAGGGGCAGTGGGCGCCCTGTGGCCCAGGCAGAAGCCTCTCTGCATGTGTCCCAAGGACCCATCTGTCTGCGAACTTCGGTCACCTGGCAGGAAGCTACGATGCCCAGACCTACGGTTAGCTGTGCAACGAGGTGTACTGCGCGGACAGGTTCCACACATACTTCAAGTAAGAGGTCGGCCTGAGTGGAAAGGTGAGAGTTTGGGCAGCTGTGCAGACAAAGAAGGCGCCCTTTGTCATGGGCCTAAATGCTTGTGACACCCCACTGGACCTGCCGGGCTCTGAGGGCCCTGCCCTGGGCCCCCTGCTCCCCTGCCATTTGTTCAGTCACAGCAGAGATGGCCACACCCACTCCGTCAGTGAGGGCAGTGTTCCAACCTCCCTGATCCCCGCCCCCTCTCCGCAGGTTACCATGGACAACAGATGCTGCATCCTGAGGCCAGGGCGTTCCGAGAATGCCAAGGGCAGACATGATAACCTTAAATGATTTCCTCTTGTGTTAGGTTTGGTAAACTTTAGGAGCTAGGAAATGGTCCACTTTACAGAAACGTTCAAATTTACTGGCATTTCTTATATTCTCTGCTATAACATTGTCCTGATTCTTTCTGTATATTCTTTACTTATGTTTTTGTTTTCCTTAATCAAAGTGTGTCTTTTCAATCTTTTCAAAGAAGATTCTTTGGACTTAGTAAATCACCTCAATTTTATACGTTTTCTGTTGTATTAAGTTCTGCTCATATCTTTATTTATCTTTTTTCTATGTTCTCAGGGTTTATTGTTTTGATCTTCTGATGTCAATTAAAACACTTGGTTATTCATTTTAATAAATATTTTACTTATATAGATTTGAACTTTTGAAGATTCCAGCTTACTTGTAAGTTTCTAAGGGTCAGGTCCTCTCCATTGTTGCTGGCCTAAGGTTTAGTTCACCATATAGCAATGTATATATTGACCTATGTTCCCCTCGACTTTCTGTGATTCCCTACATCTCACCTTTCTTTGCAGACAAGCCATTTGAAATACCCTTAACTTATTTCACACCCAATAAGTCATTGAAATAATGTGTATTTTTACAGAAATCTCCTTATATAATTAGGCAGAAAATCTCACCTGCCATAGTTTTCAAAACAGCATAATTTCACTCTTCTCAATGCTTAATCTGTTGTATTACACAACCTTTGAGTATTTAGCTTTATCAATGACATGTACTTTAAAAATGTTTTAGAGACCCTACCAATCTTTGAAAACATCCTTGTTCCTTGTTTCAGTTCCAGTTTTATGTATATTTTCTGCCTTGCACCTGATTATTCCAACAATTGATGGATGGCCTTGGGAATCTAATTCTGGTATTGATAGTTTTTGCTGGTTGTCTCCCCTTGTAGCTGATTTCTTCATTATTGTGTAAATTTAGATCATGAGCTCATGTTTAGCTAAACATCTGACCTTGTCAGACGTTTAGGTGTGAGCGCTCGTAAGTTTCAGCAGAAAGTCGGCAAAGATTTATTTGTGTCCCTCCAAGATTTGCCCGCGAGAACCCCGTTTTGTACAAGTGTTGGTCCAATACTCCCTCAAGAGGCAGGGGACTCCGACAGGGCTGCTTGGTGGCCCCAGATCTGGGGCAGGGGCAGTGGGCGCCCTGTGGCCCAGGCAGAAGCCTCTCTGCATGTGTCCCTGGGACCCATCTGCCTGCGAACTTCGGTCACCTGGCAGGAAGCTACGATGCCCAGACCTATGGTTAGCTGTGCAGCGAGGTGTACTGCGCGGACAGGTTCCACACACACTTCAAGTAAGAGGTCGGCCTGAGTGGAAAGGTGAGAGTTTGGGCAGCTGTGCAGACAAACAAGACGCCCTTTGGCCTGGGACTAAATGCTTGTGACACTCCACTGGGCCTGCCGTGTTCTGAGGGCCCTGCCCTGTGCCCCCTGCTCCCCTGCCCGTTGTTCAGTCACAGCAGAGATGGCCACACCCACTCCCTCAGTGAGGGCAGTGTTCCAACCTCCCTCAGCCCCGCCCCCTCTCCGCGGTTACCATGGACTACAGAGGCTGCATTCTGAGGCCAGGGCGTTCCGAGAATGCCAAGGGCAGACATGATGACCTTAAATGATTTCCTCTTGTGTCAGGTTTGGTAAAATTTAGGAGCTAGGAAATGGTCCACTTTACAGAAATGTTCAAATTTACTGGCATTTCTTATATTCTCTGCTCTAACATTGTCCTGATTCTTTCTGTATATTCTTTACTTATGTTTTTGTTTTCATTAATCAAAGTGTGTCTTTTCAATCTTTTCAAAGAAGATTCTTTGGACTTACTAAATCACCTCAATTTTATACGTTTTCTGTTGTATTAAGTTCTGCTCATATCTTTATTTATCTTTTTTCTATGTTCTCAGGGTTTATTGTTTTGATCTTCTGATGTCAATTAAAACACTTGGTTATTCATTGTAATAAATATTTTACTTATAAAGATTTGAACTTTTGAAGATTCTTGCTTTCTTGTAAGTTTCTAAGGGTCAGGTCCTCTCCATTGTTGCTGGCCTAAGGTTTAGTTCACCATATAGCAATGTATATATTGACCTATTTTCCCCTCGACTTTCTGTGATTCCCTACATCTCACCTTTCTTTGCAGACAAGCCATTTGAAATATCCTTAACTTATTTCACAGCCAATAAGTCATTGAAATAATGTGTATTTTTTAGAGAAATCTTCTTATATAATTAGGCAGAAAATCTCACCTGCCATAGTTTTCAAAACAGCATAATTTCACTCTTCTCAATGCTTAATCTGTTGTATTACACAACCTTTGAGTATTTAGCTTTATCAATGACATGTACTTTAAAAATGTTTTAGAGATCCTCCCAGTCTTTGAAAACATCCTTGTTCCTTGTTTCAGTTCCAGTTTTTGGATATTTTCTGCCTTGCACCTGATTATTCCAACAATTGATGGATGGCCTTGGGAATCTAATTATTGTATTGATAGTTTTTGCTGATTGTCTCCCCTCGTAGCTGATTTCTTCATTATTGTGTAAATTTAGATCATGAGCTCATGTTTAGCTAAACAGCTGACCTTGTAAGACGCTTAGGTGTGAACGCTCATAAGCTTCAGCAGAAAGTCGGCAAAGATTTATTTGTGTCCCTCTAATGATTTGCAAGCGAGAACCCCGTTTTCTACAAGTGTTGGTCCAATATACCCTCAAGAGGCAGGGGATTCCGACAGGGCTGCTTGGCGGCCCCCTATCTGGGGCAGGGGCAGTGGGCGGCCTGTGGCCCAGGCAGAAGCCTCTCTGCATGTGTCCCTGGGACCCATCTGCCTGCGAACTTCGGTCACCTGGCAGGAAGCTACGATGCCCTGAACTATGGTTAGCTGTGCAGCGAGGTGTACTGCGCGGACAGGTTCCACACACACTTCACATAAGAGGTCGGCCTGAGTGGAAAGGTGAGAGTTTGGGCAGCTGTGCAGACAAAGAAGGCGCCCTTTGGCCTGGGCCTAAATGCTTGTGACACCCCACTGGACCTGCCGTGCTCTGAGGGCCCTGCTCTGGGCCCCCTGCTCCCCTGCACTTTGTTCAGTCACAGCAGAGATGGCCACACCCACTCCCTCAGTGAGGGCAGTGTTCCAACCTCCCTCAGCCCCGCCCCCTCTCCGCAGGTTACCATGGACTACAGAGGCTGCATTCTGAGGCAAGGGCGTTCCGAGTATGCCAAGGGCAGACATGATGACCTTAAATGATTTCCTCTTGTGTCAGGTTTGGTAAACTTTAGGAGCTAGGAAATGGTCCACTTTACAGAAATGTTCAAATTTACTGGCATTTCTTATATTCTCTGCTCTAACACTGTCCTGATTCTTTTTGTATATTCTTTACTTATGTTTTTGTTTTCCTTAATCAAAGTGTGTCTTTTCAATCTTTTCAAAGAAGATTCTTTGCACTTACTAAATCACCTCAATTTTATACGTTTTCTGTTGTATTAAGTTCTGCTCATATCTTTATTTATCTTTTTTCTATGTTCTCAGGGTTTATTGTTTTGATCTTCTGATGTCAATTAAAACACTTGGTTATTCATTTTAATTAATATTTTACTTATAAAGATTTGAACTTTTGAAGATTCCAGCTTACTTGTAAGTTTCTAAGGGAAGGTCCTCTCCATTGTTGCTGGCCTAAGGTTTAGTTCACCATATAGCAATGTATATATTGACCTATTTTCCCCTCGACTTTCTGTGATTCCCTACATCTCACCTTTCTTTGCAGACAAGCCATTTGAAATACCCTTAACTTATTTCACAGCCAATAAGTCATTGAAATAATGTGTATTTTTACAGAAATCTCCTTATATAATTAGGCAGAAAATCTCACCTGCCATAGTTTTCAAAACAGCATAATTTCACTCTTCTCAATGCTTAATCTGTTGTATTACACAACCTTTGAGTATTTAGCTTTATCAATGACATGTACTTTAAAAATGTTTTAGAGACCCTACCAATCTTTGAAAACATCCTTGTTCCTTGTTTCAGTTCCAGTTTTATGTATATTTTCTGCCTTGCACCTGATTATTCCAACAATTGATGGATGGCCTTGGGAATCTAATTCTGGTATTGATAGTTTTTGCTGGTTGTCTCCCCTTGTAGCTGATTTCTTCATTATTGTGTAAATTTAGATCATGAGCTCATGTTTAGCTAAACATCTGACCTTGTCAGACGTTTAGGTGTGAGCGCTCGTAAGTTTCAGCAGAAAGTCGGCAAAGATTTATTTGTGTCCCTCCAAGATTTGCCCGCGAGAACCCCGTTTTGTACAAGTGTTGGTCCAATACTCCCTCAAGAGGCAGGGGACTCCGACAGGGCTGCTTGGTGGCCCCAGATCTGGGGCAGGGGCAGTGGGCGCCCTGTGGCCCAGGCAGAAGCCTCTCTGCATGTGTCCCTGGGACCCATCTGCCTGCGAACTTCGGTCACCTGGCAGGAAGCTACGATGCCCAGACCTATGGTTAGCTGTGCAGCGAGGTGTACTGCGCGGACAGGTTCCACACACACTTCAAGTAAGAGGTCGGCCTGAGTGGAAAGGTGAGAGTTTGGGCAGCTGTGCAGACAAACAAGACGCCCTTTGGCCTGGGACTAAATGCTTGTGACACTCCACTGGGCCTGCCGTGTTCTGAGGGCCCTGCCCTGTGCCCCCTGCTCCCCTGCCCGTTGTTCAGTCACAGCAGAGATGGCCACACCCACTCCCTCAGTGAGGGCAGTGTTCCAACCTCCCTCAGCCCCGCCCCCTCTCCGCGGTTACCATGGACTACAGAGGCTGCATTCTGAGGCCAGGGCGTTCCGAGAATGCCAAGGGCAGACATGATGACCTTAAATGATTTCCTCTTGTGTCAGGTTTGGTAAAATTTAGGAGCTAGGAAATGGTCCACTTTACAGAAATGTTCAAATTTACTGGCATTTCTTATATTCTCTGCTCTAACATTGTCCTGATTCTTTCTGTATATTCTTTACTTATGTTTTTGTTTTCATTAATCAAAGTGTGTCTTTTCAATCTTTTCAAAGAAGATTCTTTGGACTTACTAAATCACCTCAATTTTATACGTTTTCTGTTGTATTAAGTTCTGCTCATATCTTTATTTATCTTTTTTCTATGTTCTCAGGGTTTATTGTTTTGATCTTCTGATGTCAATTAAAACACTTGGTTATTCATTGTAATAAATATTTTACTTATAAAGATTTGAACTTTTGAAGATTCTTGCTTTCTTGTAAGTTTCTAAGGGTCAGGTCCTCTCCATTGTTGCTGGCCTAAGGTTTAGTTCACCATATAGCAATGTATATATTGACCTATTTTCCCCTCGACTTTCTGTGATTCCCTACATCTCACCTTTCTTTGCAGACAAGCCATTTGAAATATCCTTAACTTATTTCACAGCCAATAAGTCATTGAAATAATGTGTATTTTTTAGAGAAATCTTCTTATATAATTAGGCAGAAAATCTCACCTGCCATAGTTTTCAAAACAGCATAATTTCACTCTTCTCAATGCTTAATCTGTTGTATTACACAACCTTTGAGTATTTAGCTTTATCAATGACATGTACTTTAAAAATGTTTTAGAGATCCTCCCAGTCTTTGAAAACATCCTTGTTCCTTGTTTCAGTTCCAGTTTTTGGATATTTTCTGCCTTGCACCTGATTATTCCAACAATTGATGGATGGCCTTGGGAATCTAATTATTGTATTGATAGTTTTTGCTGATTGTCTCCCCTCGTAGCTGATTTCTTCATTATTGTGTAAATTTAGATCATGAGCTCATGTTTAGCTAAACAGCTGACCTTGTAAGACGCTTAGGTGTGAACGCTCATAAGCTTCAGCAGAAAGTCGGCAAAGATTTATTTGTGTCCCTCTAATGATTTGCAAGCGAGAACCCCGTTTTCTACAAGTGTTGGTCCAATATACCCTCAAGAGGCAGGGGATTCCGACAGGGCTGCTTGGCGGCCCCCTATCTGGGGCAGGGGCAGTGGGCGGCCTGTGGCCCAGGCAGAAGCCTCTCTGCATGTGTCCCTGGGACCCATCTGCCTGCGAACTTCGGTCACCTGGCAGGAAGCTACGATGCCCTGAACTATGGTTAGCTGTGCAGCGAGGTGTACTGCGCGGACAGGTTCCACACACACTTCACATAAGAGGTCGGCCTGAGTGGAAAGGTGAGAGTTTGGGCAGCTGTGCAGACAAAGAAGGCGCCCTTTGGCCTGGGCCTAAATGCTTGTGACACCCCACTGGACCTGCCGTGCTCTGAGGGCCCTGCTCTGGGCCCCCTGCTCCCCTGCACTTTGTTCAGTCACAGCAGAGATGGCCACACCCACTCCCTCAGTGAGGGCAGTGTTCCAACCTCCCTCAGCCCCGCCCCCTCTCCGCAGGTTACCATGGACTACAGAGGCTGCATTCTGAGGCAAGGGCGTTCCGAGTATGCCAAGGGCAGACATGATGACCTTAAATGATTTCCTCTTGTGTCAGGTTTGGTAAACTTTAGGAGCTAGGAAATGGTCCACTTTACAGAAATGTTCAAATTTACTGGCATTTCTTATATTCTCTGCTCTAACACTGTCCTGATTCTTTTTGTATATTCTTTACTTATGTTTTTGTTTTCCTTAATCAAAGTGTGTCTTTTCAATCTTTTCAAAGAAGATTCTTTGCACTTACTAAATCACCTCAATTTTATACGTTTTCTGTTGTATTAAGTTCTGCTCATATCTTTATTTATCTTTTTTCTATGTTCTCAGGGTTTATTGTTTTGATCTTCTGATGTCAATTAAAACACTTGGTTATTCATTTTAATTAATATTTTACTTATAAAGATTTGAACTTTTGAAGATTCCAGCTTACTTGTAAGTTTCTAAGGGAAGGTCCTCTCCATTGTTGCTGGCCTAAGGTTTAGTTCACCATATAGCAATGTATATATTGACCTATTTTCCCCTCGACTTTCTGTGATTCCCTACATCTCACCTTTCTTTGCAGACAAGCCATTTGAAATACCCTTAACTTATTTCACAGCCAATAAGTCATTGAAATAATGTGTATTTTTACAGAAATCTCCTTATATAATTAGGCAGAAAATCTCACCTGCCATAGTTTTCAAAACAGCATAATTTCACTCTTCTCAATGCTTAATCTGTTGTATTACACAACCTTTGAGTATTTAGCTTTATCAATGACATGTACTTTAAAAATGTTTTAGAGACCCTACCAATCTTTGAAAACATCCTTGTTCCTTGTTTCAGTTCCAGTTTTATGTATATTTTCTGCCTTGCACCTGATTATTCCAACAATTGATGGATGGCCTTGGGAATCTAATTCTGGTATTGATAGTTTTTGCTGGTTGTCTCCCCTTGTAGCTGATTTCTTCATTATTGTGTAAATTTAGATCATGAGCTCATGTTTAGCTAAACAGCTGACCTTGTCAGACGCTTAGGTGTGAGCGCTCGTAAGTTTCAGCAGAAAGTCGGCAAAGATTTATTTGTGTCCCTCCAAGATTTGCCCGCGAGAACCCCGTTTTGTACAAGTGTTGGTCCAATACTCCCTCAAGAGGCAGGGGACTCCGACAGGGCTGCTTGGTGGCCCCAGATCTGGGGCAGGGGCAGTGGGCGCCCTGTGGCCCAGGCAGAAGCCTCTCTGCATGTGTCCCAAGGACCCATCTGTCTGCGAACTTCGGTCACCTGGCAGGAAGCTACGATGCCCAGACCTACGGTTAGCTGTGCAGCGAGGTGTACTGCGCGGACAGGTTCCACACATACTTCAAGTAAGAGGTCGGCCTGAGTGGAAAGGTGAGAGTTTGGGCAGCTGTGCAGACAAAGAAGGCGCCCTTTGGCATGGGCCTAAATGCTTGTGACACCCCACTGGACCTGCCGGGCTCTGAGGGCCCTGCCCTGGGCCCCCTGCTCCCCTGCCCTTTGTTCAGTCAGAGCAGAGATGGCCACACCCACTCCCTCAGTGAGGGCAGTGTTCCAACCTCCCTGATCCCCGCCCCCTCTCCGCAGGTTACCATGGACAACAGATGCTGCATCCTGAGGCCAGGGCGTTCCGAGAATGCCAAGGGCAGACATGATAACCTTAAATGAATTCCTCTTGTGTTAGGTTTGGTAAACTTAGGAGCTAGGAAATGGTCCACTTTACAGAAACGTTCAAATTTACTGGCATTTCTTATATTCTCTGCTATAACATTGTCCTGATTCTTTCTGTATATTCTTTACTTATGTTTTTGTTTTCCTTAATCAAAGTGTGTCTTTTCAATCTTTTCAAAGAAGATTCTTTGGACTTACTAAATCACCTCAATTTTATACGTTTTCTGTTGTATTAAGTTCTGCTCATATCTTTATTTATCTTTTTTCTATGTTCTCAGGGTTTATTGTTTTGATCTTCTGATGTCAATTAAAACACTTGGTTATTCATTTTAATAAATATTTTACTTATATAGATTTGAACTTTTGAAGATTCCAGCTTACTTGTAAGTTTCTAAGGGTCAGGTCCTCTCCATTGTTGCTGGCCTAAGGTTTAGTTCACCATATAGCAATGTATATATTGACCTATGTTCCCCTCGACTTTCTGTGATTCCCTACATCTCACCTTTCTTTGCAGACAAGCCATTTGAAATACCCTTAACTTATTTCACAGCCAATAAGTCATTGAAATAATGTGTATTTTTACAGAAATCTCCTTATATAATTAGGCAGAAAATCTCACCTGCCATAGTTTTCAAAACAGCATAATTTCACTCTTCTCAATGCTTAATCTGTTGTATTACACAACCTTTGAGTATTTAGCTTTATCAATGACATGTACTTTAAAAATGTTTTAGAGACCCTACCAATCTTTGAAAACATCCTTGTTCCTTGTTTCAGTTCCAGTTTTATGTATATTTTCTGCCTTGCACCTGATTATTCCAACAATTGATGGATGGCCTTGGGAATCTAATTCTGGTATTGATAGTTTTTGCTGGTTGTCTCCCCTTGTAGCTGATTTCTTCATTATTGTGTAAATTTAGATCATGAGCTCATGATTAGCTAAACAGCTGACCTTGTCAGACGCTTAGGTGTGAGCGCTCGTAAGTTTCAGCAGAAAGTCGGCAAAGATTTATTTGTGTCCCTCCAAGATTTGCCCGCGAGAACCCCGTTTTGTACAAGTGTTGGTCTAATACTCCCTCAAGAGGCAGGGGACTCCGACAGGGCTGCTTGGCGGCCCCAGATCAGGGGCAGGGGCAGTGGGCGCCCTGTGGCCCAGGCAGAAGCCTCTCTGCATGTGTCCCAAGGACCCATCTGTCTGCGAACTTCGGTCACCTGGCAGGAAGCTACGATGCCCAGACCTACGGTTAGCTGTGCAACGAGGTGTACTGCGCGGACAGGTTCCACACATACTTCAAGTAAGAGGTCGGCCTGAGTGGAAAGGTGAGAGTTTGGGCAGCTGTGCAGACAAAGAAGGCGCCCTTTGTCATGGGCCTAAATGCTTGTGACACCCCACTGGACCTGCCGGGCTCTGAGGGCCCTGCCCTGGGCCCCCTGCTCCCCTGCCATTTGTTCAGTCACAGCAGAGATGGCCACACCCACTCCGTCAGTGAGGGCAGTGTTCCAACCTCCCTGATCCCCGCCCCCTCTCCGCAGGTTACCATGGACAACAGATGCTGCATCCTGAGGCCAGGGCGTTCCGAGAATGCCAAGGGCAGACATGATAACCTTAAATGATTTCCTCTTGTGTTAGGTTTGGTAAACTTTAGGAGCTAGGAAATGGTCCACTTTACAGAAACGTTCAAATTTACTGGCATTTCTTATATTCTCTGCTATAACATTGTCCTGATTCTTTCTGTATATTCTTTACTTATGTTTTTGTTTTCCTTAATCAAAGTGTGTCTTTTCAATCTTTTCAAAGAAGATTCTTTGGACTTACTAAATCACCTCAATTTTATACGTTTTCTGTTGTATTAAGTTCTGCTCATATCTTTATTTATCTTTTTTCTATGTTCTCAGGGTTTATTGTTTTGATCTTCTGATGTCAATTAAAACACTTGGTTATTCATTTTAATAAATATTTTACTTATATAGATTTGAACTTTTGAAGATTCCAGCTTACTTGTAAGTTTCTAAGGGTCAGGTCCTCTCCATTGTTGCTGGCCTAAGGTTTAGTTCACCATATAGCAATGTATATATTGACCTATGTTCCCCTCGACTTTCTGTGATTCCCTACATCTCACCTTTCTTTGCAGACAAGCCATTTGAAATACCCTTAACTTATTTCACACCCAATAAGTCATTGAAATAATGTGTATTTTTACAGAAATCTCCTTATATAATTAGGCAGAAAATCTCACCTGCCATAGTTTTCAAAACAGCATAATTTCACTCTTCTCAATGCTTAATCTGTTGTATTACACAACCTTTGAGTATTTAGCTTTATCAATGACATGTACTTTAAAAATGTTTTAGAGACCCTACCAATCTTTGAAAACATCCTTGTTCCTTGTTTCAGTTCCAGTTTTATGTATATTTTCTGCCTTGCACCTGATTATTCCAACAATTGATGGATGGCCTTGGGAATCTAATTCTGGTATTGATAGTTTTTGCTGGTTGTCTCCCCTTGTAGCTGATTTCTTCATTATTGTGTAAATTTAGATCATGAGCTCATGTTTAGCTAAACATCTGACCTTGTCAGACGTTTAGGTGTGAGCGCTCGTAAGTTTCAGCAGAAAGTCGGCAAAGATTTATTTGTGTCCCTCCAAGATTTGCCCGCGAGAACCCCGTTTTGTACAAGTGTTGGTCCAATACTCCCTCAAGAGGCAGGGGACTCCGACAGGGCTGCTTGGTGGCCCCAGATCAGGGGCAGGGGCAGTGGGCGCCCTGTGGCCCAGGCAGAAGCCTCTCTGCATGTGTCCCAAGGACCCATCTGTCTGCGAACTTCGGTCACCTGGCAGGAAGCTACGATGCCCAGACCTACGGTTAGCTGTGCAGCGAGGTGTACTGCGCGGACAGGTTCCACACATACTTAAAGTAAGAGGTCGGCCTGAGTGGAAAGGTGAGAGTTTGGGCAGCTGTGCAGACAAAGAAGGCGCCCTTTGGCATGGGCCTAAATGCTTGTGACACCCCACTGGACCTGCCGGGCTCTGAGGGCGCTGACCTGGGCCCCCTGCTCCCCTGCCATTTGTTCAGTCACAGCAGAGATGGCCACACCCACTCCCTCAGTGAGGGCAGTGTTCCAACCTCCCTGATCCCCGCCCCCTCTCCGCAGGTTACCATGGACAACAGATGCTGCATACTGAGGCCAGGGCGTTCCGAGAATGCCAAGGGCAGACATGATAACCTTAAATGATTTAATCTTGTGTTAGGTTTGGTAAACTTTAGGAGCTAGGAAATGGTCCACTTTACAGAAACGTTCAAATTTACTGGCATTTCTTATATTCTCTGCTATAACATTGTCCTGATTCTTTCTGTATATTCTTTACTTATGTTTTTGTTTTCCTTAATCAAAGTGTGTCTTTTCAGGGGCTTCCCTGGTGGCGCAGTGGTTGAGAGTCCGCCTGCCGATGCAGGGGACACGGGTTCGTGCCCCTATCTCGGAGGATCCCACATGCCGCGCAGCGGCTGGGCCCGCGAGCCATGGCCGCGGAGCCTGTGTGTCCGGAGCCTGTGCTCCGCAACGGGAGAGGCCACAGCAGTGAGAAGCCCGCGTACAGCAAAAAAAAAAAAAAAAAAAAAAGTGTGTCTTTTCAATCTTTTCAAAGAAGATTCTTTGGACTTACTAAATCACCTCAATTTTATACGTTTTCTGTTGTATTAAGTTCTGCTCATATCTTTATTTATCTTTTTTCTATGTTCTCAGGGTTTATTGTTTTGATCTTCTGATGTCAATTAAAACACTTGGTTATTCATTTTAATAAATATTTTACTTATATAGATTTGAACTTTTGAAGATTCCAGCTTACTTGTAAGTTTCTAAGGGTCAGGTCCTCTCCATTGTTGCTGGCCTAAGGTTTAGATCACCATATAGCAATGTATATATTGACCTATGTTCCCCTCGACTTTCTGTGATTCCCTACATCTCACCTTTCTTTGCAGACAAGCCATTTGAAATACCCTTAACTTATTTCACAGCCAATAAGTCATTGAAATAATGTGTATTTTTAGAGAAATCTTCTTATATAATTAGGCAGAAAATCTCACCTGCCATAGTTTTCAAAACAGCATAATTTCACTCTTCTCAATGCTTAATCTGTGGTATTACACAACCTTTGAGTATTTATCTTTATCAATGACATGTACTTTAAAAATGTTTTAGAGATCCTACCAGTCTTTGAAAACATCCTTGTTCCTTGTTTCAGTTCCAGTTTCATGTATATATTCTGCCTTGCACCTGATTATTCCAACAATTGATGGATGGCCTTGGGAATCTAATTCTGGTATTGATAGTCTTTACTGATTGTCTCCCCTCGTAGCTGATTTCTTCATTATTGTTTAAAGTTAGATCATGAGCTCATGTTTAGCTAAACAGCTGACCTTGTAAGACGCTTAGGTGTGAACGCTCGTGAGCTTCCGCAGAAAGACGGCAAAGATTTATTTGTGTCCCTCCAATGAGTTGCCCACGAGGACACCGTTTTCTACAAGTGTTGGTCCAATACTCCCTCTAGAGGCAGGGGACTCCGACAGGGCTGATTGGCGGCCCCCGATCTGGGGCAGGGGCAGTGGGCAGCCTGTGGCCCGGGCAGGAGCCTCTCTGCATGTTTCCCTGGAACACATCTGCCTGCGAACTTCGGTCACCTGGCAGGAAGCTACGAGTCCCAGACCTATGGTTAGCTGTGCAGCGAGGTGTACTGTGAGGACAGGTTCCACACACACTTCAAGTAAGAGGTCGGCCTGAGTGGAAAGGTGAGAGTTTGGGCAGCTGTGCAGACAAAGAAGGCGCCCTTTGGCCTCGGCCTAAATGCTTGTGACACCCCACTGGACCTGCCGTGCTCTGAGGGCCCTGCCCTGGGCCCCCTGCTCCCCTGCCCTTTGTTCAGTCACAGCAGAGATGGCCACACCCACTCCTTCAGTGAGGGCAGAGTTCCAACCACCCGCAGCCCCGCACCCTCTCCGCAGGTTACCATGGACAACAGAGGCTGCATCCTGAGGACAGGGCGGTCCGAGAATGCCAAGGGCAGACATGATGACCTTAAATGATTTCCTCTTGTGTCAGGTTTGGTAAACTTTAGGAGCTAGGAAATGGTCCACTTTACAGAAATGTTCAAATTTACTGGCATTTCTTATATTCTCTGCTATAACATTGTCCTGATTCTTTCTGTATATTCTTTACTTATGTTTTTGTTTTCCTTAATCAAAGTGTGTCTTTTCAATCTTTTCAAAGAAGATTCTTTGGACTTACTAAATCACCTCAATTTTATACGTTTTCTGTTCTATTATGTTCTTCTCATATCTTTATTTATCTTTTTTCTATGTTCTCAGGGTTTATTGTTTTGATCTTCTGATGTCAATTAAAACACTTGGTTATTCATTTTAATAAATATTTCACTTATAAAGATTTGAACTTTTGAAGATTCCAGCTTACTTGTAAGTTTCTAAGGGTCAGGTCCTCTCCATTGTTGCTGGCCTAAGGTTTAGTTCAACATATAGCAATGTATATATTGACCTATTTTCCCCTCGACTTTCTGTGATTCCCTACATCTCACCTTTCTTTGCAGACAAGCCATTTGAAATACCCTTAACTTATTTCACAGCCAATAAGTCATTGAAATAATGTGTATTTTTAGAGAAATCTTCTTATATAATTAGGCAGAAAATCTCACCTGCCATAGTTTTCAAAACAGCATAATTTCACTCTTCTCAATGCTTAATCTGTTGTATTACACCTTTGAGTATTTAGCTTTATCAATGACATGTACTTTAAAAATGTTTTAGAGATCCTACCAGTCTTTGAAAACATCCTTGTTCCTTGTTTCAGTTCCAGTTTTATGTATATATTCTGCCTTGCACCTGATTATTCCAACAATTGATGGATGGCCTTGGGAATCTAATTCTGGTATTGATAGTCTTTACTGATTGTCTCCCCTCGTAGCTGATTTCTTCATTATTGTGTAAATTTAGATCATGAGCTCATGTTTAGCTAAACAGCTGACCTTGTAAGACGCTTACGTGTGAACGCTCGTAAGCTTCCGCAGAATGTCGGCAAATATTTATTTGTGTCCCTCCAATGAGTTGCCCACGAGGACACCGTTTTCTACAAGTGTTGGTCCAATACTCCCTCTAGAGGCAGGGGACTCCGACAGGGCTGATTGGCGGCCCCCGATCTGGGGCAGGGGCAGTGGGCAGCCTGTGGCCCGGGCAGGAGCCTCTTTGCATGTGTCCCTGGGACACATCTGCCTGCGAACTTCGGTCACCTGGCAGGAAGCTACGATGCCCAGACCTATGGTTAGCTGTGCAGCGAGGTGTACTGTGAGGACAGGTTCCACACACACTTCAAGTAAGAGGTCGGCCTGAGAATAAAGCTGAGAGTTTGGGCAGCTGTGCATACAAAGAAGGCACCCTTTGGCCTGGGCCTAAATGCTTGTGACACCCCACTGGACCTGCCGTGCTCTGAGGGCCCTGCCCTGGGCCCCCTGCTCCCCTGCCCTTTGTTCAGTCACAGCAGAGATGGCCACACCCACTCCTTCAGTGAGGGCAGAGTTCCAACCACCCTCAGCCCAGCCCCCTCTCCGCAGGTTACCATGGACTACAGAGGCTGCATCCTGAGGCCAGGGCGTTCCGAGAATGTCAAGGGCAGACATGATGACCTTAAATGATTTCCTCTTGTGTCAGGTTTGGTAAACTTTAGGAGCTAGGAAATGGTCCACTTTACAGAAATGTTCAAATTTACTGGCATTTCTTATATTCTCTTCTATAACATTGTCCTGATTCTTTCTGTATATTCT